>NW_028124365.1:0-53658 GCF_965194825.1 Balaenoptera physalus | reverse complement strand
AGAACGGCTCTTTGCCCAGTTGGTTTCATCCATGAAAGCGCCGTAAGGGCTGATCTCAACTAAACGGGCTGCACATCCCTGAATCCTTCTGGGAGAGCTGTTCTGAGCCAAAGGGCCACCTAAGGAATGAAAGCAAATTTCCTGCCACAGGAAAGCACACCGAGGCCTGTTGATTTCTCTATGAAATTAGACTGGGATTGAAGGGTGAGGCCTAGTGACTGCCCTCCTTTATAGCCAGTTGAGAAAATGTGGCAAGGCTGAGGCAACCCGCTTACAACAAAATGTTTGTCTTCAGAATAGGAGATTTTGCTACCAAACGCCAGCAACTCGTCTCCCTCAGGGTGCTGTTTCTGTGTTGACTAGGGAAAGACACCATGGTCCCCAGCTTAGAACCGCTCTTTGCCCAGTTGGTTTATCCATAAAAGAGCCAGAAGGGCTGATCTCAACTAATCGGGCTGCACTTCCCTGAATCCTTGTGGTAGGCACTCCTGAGCCAATGTGCCACCTAAGGAATGAAAGCAAAGTTTCCAGCCTGGGGAGCAGGGCCTCAAGTAAGGCTGCCAACTGACTGCCCTCCTTTATAGCCAGTTGAGAAAATGTGGCAAGGCTGATGCCCCCCGCTTACAACGAAATGTTTCTCTTCAGAATAGGAGATTTTGCTACCAAACGCCAGCAGCTCGTCTCCCTCAGGGTGCTGTTTCTGTGTAGACTAGGGAAAGACACCATGGTCCCCAGCTTAGAACGGCTCTTTGCCCAGTTGATTTCATCCATTAAAGAGCCAGAAGGGCTGATCTCAGCTAATCGGGCTGCACATCCCTGAATCCATGGGGTAGGCACTCCTGAGCCAATATGCCACCTAAGGAATGAAAGCAAAGTTTCCAGCCTGGCAAGCAGGGTCTTAAGTAAGTCTGCTAAATGACTGCCCTACTATATAGCCATTTGAGAAAATGTGGCAAGGCTGATGGAACCCTCTTACAACGAAATGTTTCTCTTCAGAATAGGAGATTTTGCTGTCAAACGCCAGCAGCTCGTCTCCCTCTGGGTGCTGTTTCTGTGTAGACTAGGGAAAGACACCATGGTCCCCAGGTTAGAACGGCTCTTTGCCCAGATGGTTTCATCCATGAGAGAACCAGAAGGGCTGATCTCAACTAATCGTGCTGCACATCCATGAATGCTTGGGGTAGGGCAGTTCTGAGCCAAAGTGTCACCTGAGGAATGAAAGCACTTTCCTTGCCACAGGAAACACAGCAAGGCCTGGAGTTTTCTCTATGAAATTGGAGTGGGCTTCAAAGGTGACGCCTACTGACTGCCCTCCTTTATATCCAGTTGAGAAAATGTGAGAAGGCTGATGCAAGCCGCTTACAATGAAATGTTTCTCTTCAGAATAGGAGATTATGCTACCAAACGCCAGTAGCTCGTCTCACTCATCGTGCTGTTTCTTTTTAGACTAAGGAAAGACAGCATGGTCCCCAGCTTAGAATGGCTCTTTGCCCAGTTGGTTTCATCCATGAAAGCGCCAGAAGGGCTGATCTCAACTAATCGGGCTGCACATCCCTGAATCCTTGGGGTAGGCACTCCTGAGCCAATGTGCCACCTAAGGAATGAAAGCAAAGTTTCCAGCCTGGCAAGCAGGGTCTTAAGTAAGTCTGCTAAATGACTGCCCTACTATATAGCCATTTGAGAAAATGTGGCAAGGCTGATGGAACCCTCTTACAACGAAATGTTTCTCTTCAGAATAGGAGATTTTGCTATCTAACGCCAGCAGCTCGTCTCCCTCAGGATGCTGTTTCTGTGTAGACTAGGGAAAGACACCATGGTCCCCAGGTTAGAACGGCTCTTTGCCCAGATGGTTTCATCCATGAGAGAACCAGAAGGGCTGATCTCAACTAATCGTGTTGCACATCCGTGAATGCTTGGGGTAGGGCAGTTCTGAGCCAAAGTGTCACCTGAGGAATGAAAGCAGTTTCCTTGCCACAGGAAAGCACAGCAAGGCCTAGAGTTTTCTCTATGAAATTGGAGTGGGCTTGGAGGGTGATGCCTATTGACTGCCCTCCTTTATATCCAGTTGAGAAAATGTGGCAAGACTGATGCATCACGCTTACAACGAAATGTTTCACTGCAGAATAGGAGATTTTGCTACCAAACGCCAGCAGCTCGTCTCCCTCAGAGTGCTATTTCTATGTAGACTAGGGAAAGACACCATGGTCCCCAGCTTAGAACGTCTCTTTGCCCAGTTGGTTTCATCCATTAAAGAGCCAGAAAGGCCGATCTCAACTAATCGGACTGCAAATCCCTGAATACTTGGGTTAAGGCAGTCCTGAGCAAATGTGCCACCTAAGGAATGAAAGCAAAGTTTCCAGCCTGGGAAGCAGAGTCTCAAGTAAGTCTGCTAAATGACTGCCCTCCTTTATAGCCAACTGATAAAATGTGGCAAGGCTGATGCAACCCGCTTACAACTAAGTGTTACTCTTCAGAATAGGAGATTCTGCTACCACACTCCAGCAGCTCGTCTCCCTAAGAATGCTGTTTCTGTGTAGACTAGGGAAAGACACCATGGTCCCCAGCTTAGAATGGCTCTTTGCCCAGATGGTTTCATCCATTTCATCCATGAGAGAACCAGAAGGGCTGATCTCAACTAATCGTGCTGCACATCCGTGAATCCTTGGGGTAGGGCAGGTCTGAGCCAAAGTGTCACCTGAGGAATGAAAGCAGTTTCCTTGCCACAGGAAAGCACAGCAAGGCCTGGAGTTTTCTCTATGAAATTGGAGTGGGCTTGGAGGGTGACGCCTATTGACTGCCCTCCTTTATATCCAGTTGAGAAAATGTGACAAGGCTGATGCAACCCGCTTACAACGAAATGTTTTGCTCCAGAATAGGAGATTTTGCTACCAAACGCCAGCAGCTAGTCTCCCTCAGAGTGCTGTTTCTGTGTAGACTAGGGAAAGACACGATGGTCCCCAGCTTAGAACGTCTCTTTGCCCAGTTGGTTTCATCCATTAAAGGGCCAGAAAGGCTGATCTCAACCTATTGAGCTGCAAATTCCTGAATACTTTTGGTAGGGCAGTCCTGAGCCAATGTGTCACCTAAGGAATGAAAGCAAAGTTTCGAGGCTGGGAAGCAGGGTCTCAGGTGACTCTGCTAAATGACTGCCCTACTTTATAGCCAGTTGAGAAAATGTGGCAAGGCTGATGCAACCCGCTTACAACGAAGTGTTACTCTTCAGAATAGGAGATTCTGCTACCACACTCCAGCAGCTAGTCTCCCTCAGAATGCTGTTTCTGTGTAGACTAGGGAAAGAAACCATGGTCACCAGCTTAGAACGGCTCTTTGCCCAGATGGTTTCATCCATGAGAGAACCAGAAGGGCTGATCTCAACTATACAGGCTGCACATCCCTGAATCCTTGGGGTTGGCACTACTGAGCCAGTGTGCCACCTAAGGAATGAAAGCAAAATTTCCAGCCTTGGAGGCAGTGCCTCAAGTAAGTCTGCCAACTGACTGCCCTCCTTTATAGCCAGTTGAGAAAATGTGGGAAGGCAGATGCAACCCGCTTACAACGAAATGTTTCCCTTCAGAATAGGAGATTTTGCTACCAAACGCCACCAGCTCTTCTCACTCAGAATGCTGTTTCTGTGTGGACTAGGGAAAGACACCATGGTCCCCAGCTTAAAAAGGCTCTTTGCCCGGATGGTTTCATCCATGAGAGAACCAGAAGGGCTGATCTCAACTAATCGTGCTGCACATCCGTGAATCCTTGGGGTAGGGCAGGTCTGAGCCGAAGTGTCACCTGAGGAATGAAAGCAGTTTCCTTGCCACAGGAAAGCACAGCAAGGCCTGGAGTTTTCTCTATGAAATTGGAGTGGGCTTGGAGGGTGACGCCTATTGACTGCCCTCCTTTATATCCAGTTGAGAAAATGTGACAAGGCTGATGCAACCTGCTTACAACGAAATGTTTCTCTTCAGAATAGGAGATTTTGCTACCAAACGCCAGCAGTTCTTCTCCCTCAGGGTGCTGTTTCTGTGTAAACTAGGGAAAAACAACATGGTCCCCAGCTTAGAACGGCTCTTTACCCAGTTAGTTTCATCCATGAAAGAGCCAGAAGGGCTGATCTCCACTAATCGGGCTGCACATCCCTGAATCCTTCAGGGAGGGCTGTTCTGAGCCAAAGGGCAACCTAAGGAATGAAAGCAAATTTCCTGCCACAGGAAAGCACACCGAGGCCTGTTGATTTCTCTGTGAAATTGAAGTGGGTTTGAAGGGGGAGGCCTACTGACTGCCCTCCTTTATAGCCAGTTGAGAAAATGTGGCAAGGCTAATGCAACCCGCTTACAACGAAATGTTTCTCTTCAGAATAGGAGATTGTGCTACCAAACGCCAGCAGCTCGTCTCCCTCAGGGTGCTGTTTCTGTGTAGACTACGGAAAGACACCATGGTCCCCAGCTTAGAACGGCTCTTTGCCCTGTTAATTTCATCCATTAAATAGCCAGAAGGGCTGATCTCTACTAAATGGGCTGCACATCCCTGAATCCTTGGGGTAGGCACTCCTGAGCCAATGTGCCACCTAAGGAATGAAAGCAAATTTTCCAGCCTGGGAAGCAGGGTCTCAAGTAAGTCTGCTAAATGACTGCCCTACTTTATAGCCATTTGAGAAAATGTGGCAAGGCTGATGGAACCCTCTTACAACGAAATGTTTCTCTTCAGAATAGGAGATTTTGCTATCCAACGCCAGCAGCTCGTCTCCCTCACGATGCTGTTTCTGTGTAGACTAGGGAAAGACACCATGGTCCCCAGCTTAGAACGGCTCTTTGCCCAGATGGTTTCATCCATCAGAGAACCAGAAGGGCTGATCTCAAGTATACAGGCTGCACATCCCTGAATCCTTGGGGTAGGCATTACTGAGTCAGTGTGCCACCTAAGGAATGAAAGCAAAGTTTCCAGCCTTGGAAGCAGTGCCTCAAGTAAATCTGCCAACTGACTGCCCTCCTTTATAGCCAGTTGAGAAAATGTAGCAAGGCTGATGCAACCCGCTTACAACGAAATGTTTCTCTTTAGAATAGGAGATTGTGTTACCAACGCCAGCAGCTCGTCTCCCTAAGAATGCTGTTTCTGTGTAGACTAGGGAAAGACACCATGGTCCCCAGCTTAGAATGGCTCTTTTCCCAGATGGTTTCATCCATGAGAGAACCAGAAGGGCTGATCTCAACCAATCGGGCTGCACATCCGTGAATCCTTGGGGTAGGGCAGTTCTGAGCCAAAGTGCCACCTGAGGAATGAAACAGTTTCCGTGCCACAGGAAAGAACAGCAAGGCCTGGAGTTTTCTCTATGAAATTGGAGTGGGCTTGGAGGGTGACGCCTATTGACTGCCCTCCTTTATATCCAGTTGAGAAAATGTGACAAGGCTGATGCAACCCGCTTACAACGAAATGTTTCTCTCCAGAATAGGAGATTTTGCTACCAAACGCCAGCAGCTCGTCTCACTCACAATGCTGTTTCTGTGTAGATTAAGGAAAGACATCATGGTCCCCAGCTTAGAATGGCTCTTTGCCAAGTTGGTTTCATCCATGAAAGAGCCAGAAGGGCTGATCTCAACTAATCCGGCTGGAAATCCTTGATTCCTTTTGGGAGGGCTGTTCTGAGCCAAAAGGCCACCTAAGGAATGAAAGCAAAGTTTCCTGCCTGGGAAGCAGGGTCTCAAGTAAGTCTGCCAACTGACTCCCCTCCTTTATAGCCAGTTGAGAAAATGTAGCAAGGCTGATGCAACCCGCTTACAACGAAATGTTTCTCTTCAGAATAGGAGATTTTGCTACCAAACGCCAGCAGCTCGTCTCACTCAGAATGCTGTTTCTGAGTAGATTAAGGACAGACACCATGGTCCCCAGCTTAGAACGGCTCTTTGCCCAGTTGGTTTCATGCATGAAAGAGCCAGAAGGGCTGATCTCAACTAATCGGGCTGCACATCCCTGAATCCTTCTGGGAGGGATGTTCTGAGCCAAAGGGCCACCTAAGGAATGAAAGCAAATTTCCTGCCACAGGAAAGCACACCGAGGCCTGTTGATTTCTCTATGAAATTAGACTGGGATTGAAGGGTGAGGCCTAGTGACTGCCCTCCTTTATAGCCAGTTGAGAAAATGTGGCAAGGCTGAGGCAACCCGCTTACAACGAAATGTTTGTCTTCAGAATAGGAGATTTTGCTACCAAACGCCAGCAGCTCGTCTCCCTCAGGGTGCTGTTTCTGTGTAGACTAGGGAAAGACACCATGGTCCCCAGCTTAGAACCGCTCTTTGCCCAGTTGGTTTATCCATAAAAGAGCCAGAAGGGCTGATCTCAACTAATCGGGCTGCACTTCCCTGAATCCTTGTGGTAGGCACTCCTGAGCCAATGTGCCACCTAAGGAATGAAAGCAAAGTTTCCAGCCTGGGGAGCAGGGCCTCAAGTAAGTCTGCCAACTGACTGCCCTCCTTTATAGCCAGTTGAGAAAATGTGGCAAGGCTGATGCCACCCGCTTACAACGAAATGTTTCTCTTCAGAATAGGAGATTTTGCTACCAAACGCCAGCAGCTCGTCTCCCTCAGGGTGCTGTTTCTGTGTAGACTAGGGAAACACACCATGGTCCCCAGCTTAGAACGGCTCTTTGCCCAGTTGATTTCATCCATTAAAGAGCCAGAAGGGCTGATCTCAGCTAATCGGGCTGCACATCCCTGAATCCTTGGGGTAGGCACTCCTGAGCCAATGTGCCACCTAAGGAATGAAAGCAAAGTTTCCAGCCTGGCAAGCAGGGTCTTAAGTAAGTCTGCTAAATGACTGCCCTACTATATAGCCATTTGAGAAAATGTGGCAAGGCTGATGGAAACCTCTTACAACGAAATGTTTCTCTTCAGAATAGGAGATTTTTCTGTCAAACGCCAGCAGCTCGTCTCCCTCTGGGTGCTGTTTCTGTGTAGACTAGGGAAAGACACCATGGTCCCCAGGTTAGAACTGCTCTTTGCCCAGATGGTTTCATCCATGAGAGAACCAGAAGGGCTGATCTCAACTATACAGGCTGCACAATCCTGAATCCTTGGGGTTGGCACTACTGAGCCAGTGTGCCACCTAAGGAATGAAAGCAAAATTTCCAGCCTTGGAGGCAGTGCCTCAAGTAAGTCTGCCAACTGACTGCCCTCCTTTATAGCCAGTTGAGAAAATGTGGAATGGCTGATGAAACCCGCTTACAACGAAATGTTTCTCTTCACAATAGGAGATTGTGCTACCAAACGCCAGCAGCTCTTCTCACTCAGAATGCTGTTTCTGTGTAGACTAGGGAAAGACACCATGGTCCCAAGCTTAGAACAGCTCTTTGCCCAGATGGTTTCATCCATGAGAGAACCAGAAAGGCATATCTCAACTACTCGGGCTGCACATCCCTGAATCCTTGGGGTAGGCACTACTGAGCCAGTGTGCCACCTAAGGAATGAAAGCAAAGTTTCCAGCCTGGGGAGCAGAGTCTCAAGTAAGTCTGCTAAATGACTGCCCTCCTTTATAGCCAGCTGAGAAAATGTGGAAAGGCTGATGTAACCCGCTTACAACGAAGTGTTTCTCTTCAGAATAGGAGATTGTGCTACCAAACGCCAGCAGCTCGTCTCCCTCAGAATGCTGATTCTGTGTAGACTAGGGAAAGACACCATGGTCCCCAGCTTAAAACGGCTCTTTGCCCGGATGGTTTCATCCTTGAGAGAACCAGAAGGGCTGATCTCAACTAATCGGGCTGCACATCCCTGAATCCTTCTGGGAGGGCTGTTCTGAGCCAAAGGGCCAAATAAGGAATGAAAGCAAATTTCCTGCCACAGGAAAGCACACCGAGGCCTGTTGATTTCTCTATGAAATAGGAGTGGGCTTGAAGGGTGAGGCCTACTGACTCCCCTTCTTTATAGCCAGTTGAGAATATGTGGCAAGGCTGATGCACCCAGCTTGCAACGAAATGTTTCTCTTCAGATTAGGAGACTTCGCTTTCAAACGCCAGCAGCCCTTCTCCCTCAGAGTGCTGTTTCTGTGTAGACTAGGGAAAGACACGATGGTCCCCAGCTTAGAACGTCTCTTTGCCCAGTTGGTTTTATCCATTAAAGAGCCAGAAAGGCTGATCTCAACCTATTGAGCTGCAAATTCCTGAATACTTTTGGTAGGGCAGTCCTGAGCCAATGTGCCACCTAAGGAATGAAAGCAAAGTTTCGAGGCTGGGAAGCAGGGTCTCAGGTGACTCTGCTAAATGACTGCCCTACTTTATAGCCAGTTGAGAAAATGTGGCAAGGCTGATGCAACCCGCTTACAACGAAATGTTTCTCTTTATAATAGGAGATTGTACGACCAAACGCCAGCAGCTAGTCTCCCTCAGAATGCTGTTTCTGTGTAGACTAGGGAAAGAAACCATGGTCACCAGCTTAGAACGGCTCTTTGCCCAGATGGTTTCATCCATGAGAGATCGGGAAGCGCTGATGTGAACTAATCGGGCTGCATATCCGTGAATCCTTGGGGTAGGGCAGTTCTGAGCCAAGGTGCCACCTAAGGAATGAAAGCAGTTTCCTTGCCACAGGAAAGCACACCGAGACCTGTTGATTTCTCTATGAAATAGGAGTGGGCTTGAAGGGTGACGCCTACTGACTGCCCTCCTTTATATCCAGTTGAGAAAATGTGACAAGGCTGAG
Source organism: Balaenoptera physalus (assembly GCF_965194825.1). Classification (NCBI taxonomy): domain Eukaryota; kingdom Metazoa; phylum Chordata; class Mammalia; order Artiodactyla; family Balaenopteridae; genus Balaenoptera; species Balaenoptera physalus. The sequence goes on along the minus strand of NW_028124365.1, from coordinate 44,982 downwards.
GCAACCCGCTTACAACGAAATGTTTCTCTTCACAATAGGAGATTTTGCTACCAAACGCCAGCAGCTCCTCTCACTCAGAGTGCTGTTTCTGTGCAGTCTAAGGAAAGACAGCATGGTCCCGAGCTTAGAATGGCTCTTTGCCCAGTTGGCTTCATCCATGAAAGAGCCAGAAACCTGATCTCTACTAACCGGGCTGCACATCCCTGAATCCTTGGGGTAGACACTCCTGAGGCAATGTGCCACCTAAGGAATGAAAGCAAAGATTCCAGCCTGGGAAGCAGGGCCTCAAATAAGCTGGCGAACTGACTGCCCTCCTTTATAGCCAGTTGAGAAAATGTGGCAAGTCTGATGAAACCCGCTTACAACGAAATGTTTCTCTTCAGAATAGGAGATTTTACTACCAAACGCCACCAGCTCGTCTCCCTCAGAGTGCTGTTGCTGTGTAGACTAGGGAAAGACACCATGGTCCCCAGCTTAGAACGGCTCTTTGCCCAGTTGGTCTCATCCATGAAAGAGCCAGAATGGCTGATCTCAACTAATCGGGCTGCACATCCCGGAATCCTTCTGGGAGGGCTGTTCTGAGCCAAAGGGCCACCTAAGGAATGAAAGCAAATTTCCTGCCACAGGAAAGCACACCGAGGCCCGTTGATTTCTCTATGAAATAGGAGTGGGCTTGAAGGGTGAGGCCTACTGACTGCCCTCCTTTATAGCCAGTTGAGAAAATGTGGCAAGGCTGATGCAACCCGCTTACAACGAAATGTTTCTCTTCAGAATAGGATATTGTGCTACCAAACGCCAGCAGTTCCTCTCCCTCAGAATGCTGTTTCTGTGTAGACTAGGGAAAGGCACCATGGTCCCCATCTTAGAACGGCTCTTTGCCCAGATGGTTTCATCCATGAGAGAACCAGAACGGCTGATCTCAACTAATCGTGCTGCACATCCGTGAATGCTTGGGGTAGGGCAGTTCTGAGCCAAAGTGTCACCTGAGGAATGAAAGCAGTTTCCTTGCCACAGGAAAGCACAGCAAGGCCTGGAGTTTTCTCTATGAAATTGGAGTGGGCTTGGAGGGTGATGCCTATTGACTGCCCTCCTTTATATCCAGTTGAGAAAATGTGGCAAGACTGATGCATCCCGCTTACAACGAAATGTTTCACTGCAGAATAGGAGATTGTGCTACCAAACGCCAGCAGCTCGTCTCCCTCAGAGTGCTATTTCTATGTAGACTAGGGAAAGACACCATGGTCCCCAGCTTCGAACGTCTCTTTGCCCAGTTGGTTTCATCCATTAAAGAGCCAGAAAGGCCGATCTCAACTAATCGGACTGCAAATCCCGGAATACTTGGGTTAAGGCAGTCCTGAGCCAATGTGCCACCTAAGGAATGAAAGCAAAGTTTCCAGCCTGGGAAGCAGAGTCTCAAGTAAGTCTGCTAAATGACTGCCCTCCTTTATAGCCAACTGATAAAATGTGGCAAGGCTGATGCAACCCACTTACAACGAAGTGTTACTCTTCAGAATAGGAGATTCTGCTACCAAACTCCAGCAGCTCGTCTCCCTAAGAATGCTGTTTCTGTGTAGACTAGGGAAAGACACCATGGTCCCCAGCTTAGAATGGCTCTTTGCCCAGATGGTTTCATCCATGAGAGAACCAGAAGGGCTGATCTCAACTAATCGTGCTGCACATCCGTGAATCCTTGGGGTAGGGCAGGTCTGAGCCAAAGTGTCACCTGAGGAATGAAAGCAGTTTCCTTGCCACAGGAAAGCACAGCAAGGCCTGGAGTTTTCTCTATGAAATTGGAGTGGGCTTGGAGGGTGACGCCTATTGACTGCCCTCCTTTATATCCAGTTGAGAAAATGTGGCAAGCCTGATGCATCCCGCTTACAACGAAATGTTTCACTGCAGAATAGGAGATTGTGCTACCAAACGCCAGCAGCTCGTCTCCCTCAGAGTGCTATTTCTATGTAGACTAGGGAAAGACACCATGGTCCCTAGCTTAGAACGTCTCTTTGCCCAGTTGGTTTCATCCATTAAAGAGCCAGAAAGGCCGATCTCAACTAATCGGACTGCAAATCCCTGAATACTTGGGTTAAGGCAGTCCTGAGCCAATGTGCCACCTAAGGAATGAAAGCAAAGTTTCCAGCCTGGGAAGCAGAGTCTCAAGTAAGTCTGCTAAATGACTGCCCTCCTTTATAGCCAACTGATAAAATGTGGCAAGGCTGATGCAACCCGCTTACAACGAAGTGTTACTCTTCAGAATAGGAGATTCTGCTACCAAACTCCAGCAGCTCGTCTCCCTAAGAATGCTGTTTCTGTGTAGACTAGGGAAAAACACCATGGTCCCCAGCTTAGAATGGCTCTTTGCCCAGATGGTTTCATCCATGAGAGAACCAGAAGGGCTGATCTCAACTAATCGTGCTGCACATCCGTGAATGCTTGGGGTAGGGCAGTTCTGATCCAAAGTGTCACCTGAGGAATGAAAGCAGTTTCCTTGCCACAGGAAAGCACAGCAAGGCCTGGAGTTTTCTCTATGAAATTGGAGTGGGCTTGGAGGGTGACGCCTATTGACTGCCCTCCTTTATATCCAGTTGAGAAAATGTGGCAAGACTGATGCATCCCGCTTACAACGAAATGTTTCACTGCAGAATAGGAGATTGTGCTACCAAACGCCAGCAGCTCGTCTCCCTCAGAGTGCTATTTCTATGTAGACTAGGGAAAGACACCATGGTCCCCAGCTTAGGACGTCTCTTTGCCCAGTTGGTTTCATCCATTAAAGAGCCAGAAAGGCCGATCTCAACTAATCGGACTGCAAATCCCTGAATACTTGGGTTAAGGCAGTCCTGAGCCAATGTGCCACCTAAGGAATGAAAGCAAAGTTTCCAGCCTGGGAAGCAGAGTCTCAAGTAAGTCTGCTAAATGACTGCCCTCCTTTATAGCCAACTGATAAAATGTGGCAAGGCTGATGCAACCCGCTTACAACGAAGTGTTACTCTTCAGAATAGGATATTCTGCTACCAAACTCCAGCAGCTCGTCTCCCTAAGAATGCTGTTTCTGTGTAGACTAGGGAAAGACACCATGGTCCCCAGCTTAGAATGGCTCTTTGCCCAGATGGTTTCATCCATGAGAGAACCAGAAGGGCTGATCTCAACTAATCGTGCTGCACATCCGTGAATCCTTGGGGTAGGGCAGGTCTGAGCCAAAGTGTCACCTGAGGAATGAAAGCAGTTTCCTTGCCACAGGAAAGCACAGCAAGGCCTGGAGTTTTCTCTATGAAATTGGAGTGGGCTTGGAGGGTGACGCCTATTGACTGCCCTCCTTTATATCCAGTTGAGAAAATGTGACAAGGCTGATGCAACCCGCTTACAACGAAATGTTTTGCTCCAGAATAGGAGATTTTGCTACCAAACGCCAGCAGCTCGTCTCACTCAGAGTGCTGTTTCTGTGTAGACTAAGGAAAGACACCATGGTCCCCAGCGTAGAATGCTCTTAGCCAAGTTGGTTTCATCCATGAAAGAGCCAGAAGGGCTGATCTCAACTAATCGGGCTGCACATCCCTGAATCCTTCTGGGAGGGCTGTTCTGAGGCAAAGGGCAACCTAAGGAATGAAAGCAAATTTCCTGCCACAGGAAAGCACACCGAGGCCTCTTGATTTCTCTATGAAATTGAAGTGGGTTTGAAGGGTGAGGCCTACTGACTGCCCTCCTTTATAGCCAGTTGAGAAAATGTGGCAAGGCTAATGCAACCCGCTTACAACGAAATGTTTCTCTTCAGAATAGGAGATTGTGCTACCAAACGCCAGCAGCTCGTCTCCCTCAGGGTGATGTTTCTGTGTAGACTAGGAAAAGACACCATGGTCCCCAGCTTAGAACGGCTCTTTGCCCAGTTGATTTCATCCATTAAATAGCCAGAAGGGCTGATCTCTACTAATCGGGCTGCACATCCTGAATCCTTGGGGTAGGCACTCCTGAGACAATGTGCCACCTAAGGAATGAAAGCAAAGTTTCCAGCCTGGGAAGCAGGGTCTCAAGTAAGTCTGCTAAATGACTGCCCTACTTTATAGCCATTTGAGAAAATGTGGCAAGGCTGATGGAACCCTCTTACAACGAAATATTTCTCTTCAGAATAGGAGATTTTGCTATCAAACGCCAGCAGCTCGTCTCCCTCAGGATGCTGTTTCTGTGTAGACTAGGGAAAGACACCATGGTCCCCAGCTTAGAACGGCTCTTTGCCCAGATGGTTTCATCCATCAGAACACCAGAAGGGCTGATCTCAAGTATACAGGTTGCACATATCTGAATCCTTGGGGTAGGCATTACTGAGTCAGTGTGCCACCTAAGGAATGAAAGCAAAGTTTCCAGCCTTGGAAGCAGTGCCTCAAGTAAGTCTGCCAACTGACTGCCCTCCTTTATAGCCAGTTGAGAAAATGTAGCAAGGCTGATGCAACCCGCTTACAACGAAATGTTTCTCTTTAGAATAGGAGATTGTGTTACCAACGCCAGCAGCTCGTCTCCCTAAGAATGCTGTTTCTGTGTAGACTAGGGAAAGACACCATGGTCCCCAGCTTAGAGTGGCTCCTTTCCCAGATGGTTTCATCCATGAGAGAACCAGAAGGGCTGATCTCAACCAATCGGGCTGCACATCCGTGAATCCTTGGGGTAGGGCAGTTCTGAGCCAAAGTGCCACCTGAGGAATGAAAGCAGTTTCCTTGCCACAGGAAAGCACAGCAAGGCCTGGAGTTTTCTCTATGAAATTGGAGTGGGCTTGGAGGGTGACGCCTATTGACTGCCCTCCTTTATATCCAGTTGAGAAAATGTGGCAAGACTGATGCATCCCGCTTACAACGAAATGTTTCACTGCAGAATAGGAGATTGTGCTACCAAACGCCAGCAGCTCGTCTCCCTCAGAGTGCTATTTCTATGTAGACTAGGGAAAGACACCATGGTCCCCAGCTTAGAACGTCTCTTTGCCCAGTTGGTTTCATCCATTAAAGAGCCAGAAAGGCCGATCTCAACTAATCGGACTGCAAATCCCTGAATACTTGGGTTAAGGCAGTCCTGAGCCAATGTGCCACCTAAGGAATGAAAGCAAAGTTTCCAGCCTGGGAAGCAGAGTCTCAAGTAAGTCTGCTAAATGACTGCCCTCCTTTATAGCCAACTGATAAAATGTGGCAAGGCTGATGCAACCCGCTTACAACGAAGTGTTACTCTTCAGAATAGGATATTCTGCTACCAAACTCCAGCAGCTCGTCTCCCTAAGAATGCTGTTTCTGTGTAGACTAGGGAAAGACACCATGGTCCCCAGCTTAGAATGGCTCTTTGCCCAGATGGTTTCATCCATGAGAGAACCAGAAGGGCTGATCTCAACTAATCGTGCTGCACATCCGTGAATCTTTGGGGTAGGGCAGGTCTGAGCCAAAGTGTCACCTGAGGAATGAAAGCAGTTTCCTTGCCACAGGAAAGCACAGCAAGGCCTGGAGTTTTCTCTATGAAATTGGAGTGGCTTGGAGGGTGACGCCTATTGACTGCCCTCCTTTATATCCAGTTGAGAAAATGTGACGAGGCTGATGCAACCCGCTTACAACGAAATGTTTCTCTCAAGAATAGGAGATTTTGCTACCAAACGCCAGCAGCTCGTCTCACTCACAATGCTGTTTCTGTGTAGATTAAGGAAAGACATCATGGTCCCCAGCTTAGAATGGCTCTTTGCCAAGTTGGTTTCATCCATGAAAGAGCCAGAAGGGCTGATCTCAACTAATCCGGCTGGAAATCCCTGATTCCTTCTGGGAGGGCTGTTGTGAGCCAAAAGGCCACCTAAGGAATGAAAGCAAAGTTTCCTGCCTGGGAAGCAGGGTCTCAAGTAAGTCTGCTAAATGACTACACTCTTTCATAGCCAGTTGAGAAAATGTGGCAAGGCTGATGCAACACGCTTACAACGAAATGTTTCTCTTCAGAATAGGAGATTTTGCTACCAAACGCCAGCAGCTCGTCTCCCTCAGGGTGCTGTTTCAGTGTAGACTAGGGAAAGTCACCAAGGTCCCCAGCTTAGAACGGCTCTTTGCCCAGTGGGTTTCATCCATGAAAGTGAGAGAAGGGCTGATCTCAACGAATCGGGCTGAATATCCCTGAATCCTTCTGGGAGGGCTGTTCTGAGCCAAAGGGCCACCTAAGGAATGAAAGCAAATTTCCTGCCACAGGAAAGCACACCGAGGCCTGTTGATTTCTCTATGAAATTAGACTGGGATTGAAGGGTGAGGCCTAGTGACTGCCCTCCTTTATAGCCAGTTGAGAAAATGTGGCAAGGCTGAGGCAACCCGCTTACAACAAAATGTTTGTCTTCAGAATAGGAGATTTTGCTACCAAACGCCAGCAGCTCGTCTCCCTCAGGGTGCTGTTTCTGTGTAGACTAGGGAAAGACACCATGGTCCCCAGCTTAGAACCGCTCTTTGCCCAGTTGGTTTATCCATAAAAGAGCCAGAAGGGCTGATCTCAACTAATCGGGCTGCACTTCCCTGAATCCTTGTGGTAGGCACTCCTGAGCCAATGTGCCACCTAAGGAATGAAAGCAAAGTTTCCAGCCTGGGGAGCAGGACCTCAAGTAAGGCTGCCAACTGACTGCCCTCCTTTATAGCCAGTTGAGAAAATGTGGCAAGGCTGATGGAACCCTCTTACAACGAAATGTTTCTCTTCAGAATAGGAGATTTTGCTACCAAACGCCAGCAGCTCGTCTCCCTCAGGGTGCTGTTTCTGTGTAGACTAGGGAAAGACACCATGGTCCCCAGCTTAGAACCGCTCTTTGCCCAGTTGGTTTATCCATAAAAGAGCCAGAAGGGCTGATCTCAACTAATCGGGCTGCACTTCCCTGAATCCTTGTGGTAGGCACTCCTGAGCCAATGTGCCACCTAAGGAATGAAAGCAAAGTTTCCAGCCTGGCAAGCAGGATCTTAAGTAAGTCTGCTAAATGACTGCCCTACTATATAGCCATTTGAGAAAATGTGGCAAGGCTGATGGAACCCTCTTACAACGAAATGTTTCTCTTCAGAATAGGAGATTTTGCTGTCAAACGCCAGCAGCTCGTCTCCCTCTGGGTGCTGTTTCTGTGTAGACTAGGGAAAGACACCATGGTCCCCAGGTTAGAACGGCTCTTTGCCCAGATGGTTTCATCCATGAGAGAACCAGAAGGGCTGATCTCAATTAATCGTGCTGCACATCCATGAATGCTTGGGGTAGGGGAGTTCTGAGCCAAAGTGTCACCTGAGGAATGAAAGCAGTTTCCTTGCCACAGGAAAGCACAGCAAGGCCTGGAGTTTTCTCTATGAAATTGGAGTGGGCTTCAAAGGTGACGCCTACTGACTGCCCTCCTTTATATCCAGTTGAGAAAATGTGACAAGGCTGATGCAAGCCGCTTACAACGAAATGTTTCTCTTCAGAATAGGAGATTATGCTACCGAACGCCAGTAGCTCATCTCACTCATCGTGCTGTTTCTTTTTAGACTAAGGAAAGACAGCATGGTACCCAGCTTAGAATGGCTCTTTGCCCAGTTGGTTTCATCCATGAAAGAGCCAAAAGGGCTTATCTCTACTAATCGAGCTGCACATCCCTGAATCCTTGGGGTAGACACTCCTGAGCTAATGTGCCACCTAAGGAATGAAAGCAAAGTTTCCAGCCTGGGAAGCAGGGCCTCAAAAAAGTTGGCCAACTGACTTCCCTCCTTTATAGCCAGTTGAGAAAATGTGGCAAGGCTGATGCAACCCGCTTACAACGAAATGTTTCTCTTCAGAATAGGAGATTTTGCTACCAAACGCCAGGAGCTCGTCTCACTCAGAATGCTGTTTCTGTGTAGATTAAGGAAAGACACCATGGTCTCCAGCTTAGAACGGCTCTTTGCCCAGTTGGTTTCATCCATGAAAGCGCCGTAAGGGCTGATCTCAACTAAACGGGCTGCACATCCCTGAATCCTTCTGGGAGAGCTGTTCTGAGCCAAAGGGCCACCTAAGGAATGAAAGCAAATTTCCTGCCACAGGAAAGCACACCGAGGCCTGTTGATTTCTCTATGAAATTAGACTGGGATTGAAGGGTGAGGCCTAGTGACTGCCCTCCTTTATAGCCAGTTGAGAAAATGTGGCAAGGCTGAGGCAACCCGCTTACAACAAAATGTTTGTCTTCAGAATAGGAGATTTTGCTACCAAACGCCAGCAACTCGTCTCCCTCAGGGTGCTGTTTCTGTGTTGACTAGGGAAAGACACCATGGTCCCCAGCTTAGAACCGCTCTTTGCCCAGTTGGTTTATCCATAAAAGAGCCAGAAGGGCTGATCTCAACTAATCGGGCTGCACTTCCCTGAATCCTTGTGGTAGGCACTCCTGAGCCAATGTGCCACCTAAGGAATGAAAGCAAAGTTTCCAGCCTGGGGAGCAGGGCCTCAAGTAAGGCTGCCAACTGACTGCCCTCCTTTATAGCCAGTTGAGAAAATGTGGCAAGGCTGATGCCCCCCGCTTACAACGAAATGTTTCTCTTCAGAATAGGAGATTTTGCTACCAAACGCCAGCAGCTCGTCTCCCTCAGGGTGCTGTTTCTGTGTAGACTAGGGAAAGACACCATGGTCCCCAGCTTAGAACGGCTCTTTGCCCAGTTGATTTCATCCATTAAAGAGCCAGAAGGGCTGATCTCAGCTAATCGGGCTGCACATCCCTGAATCCATGGGGTAGGCACTCCTGAGCCAATATGCCACCTAAGGAATGAAAGCAAAGTTTCCAGCCTGGCAAGCAGGGTCTTAAGTAAGTCTGCTAAATGACTGCCCTACTATATAGCCATTTGAGAAAATGTGGCAAGGCTGATGGAACCCTCTTACAACGAAATGTTTCTCTTCAGAATAGGAGATTTTGCTGTCAAACGCCAGCAGCTCGTCTCCCTCTGGGTGCTGTTTCTGTGTAGACTAGGGAAAGACACCATGGTCCCCAGGTTAGAACGGCTCTTTGCCCAGATGGTTTCATCCATGAGAGAACCAGAAGGGCTGATCTCAACTAATCGTGCTGCACATCCATGAATGCTTGGGGTAGGGCAGTTCTGAGCCAAAGTGTCACCTGAGGAATGAAAGCACTTTCCTTGCCACAGGAAACACAGCAAGGCCTGGAGTTTCTCTTTGAAATTGGAGTGGGCTTCAAAGGTGACGCTTACTGACTGCCCTCCTTTATATCCAGTTGTGAAAATGTGACAAGGCTGATGGAAGCCGCTTACAACGAAATGTTTCTCTTCAGAATAGGAGATTATGCTACCAAACGCCAGTAGCTCGTCTCACTCATCGTGCTGTTTCTTTTTAGACTAAGGAAAGACAGCATGGTCCCCAGCTTAGAATGGCTCTTTGCCCAGTTGGTTTCATCCATGAAAGAGCCAAAAGGGCTTATCTCTACTAATCGGGCTGCACATCCCTGAATCCTTGGGGTAGACACTCCTGAGCTAATGTGCCACCTAAGGAATGAAAGCAAAGTTTCCAGCCTGGGAAGCAGGGCCTCAAAAAAGTTGGCCAACTGACTTCCCTCCTTTATAGCCAGTTGAGAAAATGTGGCAAGGCTGATGCAACCCGCTTACAACGAAATGTTTCTCTTCAGAATAGGAGATTTTGCTACCAAACGCCAGCAGCTCGTCTCACTCAGAATGCTGTTTCTGTGTAGATTAAGGAAAGACACCATGGTCCCCAGCTTAGAACGGCTCTTTGCCCAGTTGGTTTCATCCATGAAAGCGCCAGAAGGGCTGATCTCAACTAAACGGGCTGCACATCCCTGAATCCTTCTGGGAGAGCTGTTCTGAGCCAAAGGGCCACCTAAGGAATGAAAGCAAATTTCCTGCCACAGGAAAGCACACCGAGGCCTGTTGATTTCTCTATGAAATTAGACTGGGATTGAAGGGTGAGGCCTAGTGACTGCCCTCCTTTATAGCCAGTTGAGAAAATGTGACAAGGCTGATGCAACCCGCTTACAACGAAATGTTTCTCTCCAGAATAGGAGATTTTGCTACCAAACGCCAGCAGCTCGTCTCACTCACAATGCTGTTTCTGTGTAGATTAAGGAAAGACATCATGGTCCCCAGCTTAGAATGGCTCTTTGCCAAGTTGGTTTCATCCATGAAAGAGCCAGAAGGGCTGATCTCAACTAATCCGGCTGGAAATCCTTGATTCCTTTTGGGAGGGCTGTTCTGAGCCAAAAGGCCACCTAAGGAATGAAAGCAAAGTTTCCTGCCTGGGAAGCAGGGTCTCAAGTAAGTCTGCCAACTGACTCCCCTCCTTTATAGCCAGTTGAGAAAATGTAGCAAGGCTGATGCAACCCGCTTACAACGAAATGTTTCTCTTCAGAATAGGAGATTTTGCTACCAAACGCCAGCAGCTCGTCTCACTCAGAATGCTGTTTCTGTGTAGATTAAGGAAAGACACCATGGTCTCCAGCTTAGAACGGCTCTTTGCCCAGTTGGTTTCATCCATGAAAGCGCCGTAAGGGCTGATCTCAACTAAACGGGCTGCACATCCCTGAATCCTTCTGGGAGAGCTGTTCTGAGCCAAAGGGCCACCTAAGGAATGAAAGCAAATTTCCTGCCACAGGAAAGCACACCGAGGCCTGTTGATTTCTCTATGAAATTAGACTGGGATTGAAGGGTGAGGCCTAGTGACTGCCCTCCTTTATAGCCAGTTGAGAAAATGTGGCAAGGCTGAGGCAACCCGCTTACAACAAAATGTTTGTCTTCAGAATAGGAGATTTTGCTACCAAACGCCAGCAACTCGTCTCCCTCAGGGTGCTGTTTCTGTGTTGACTAGGGAAAGACACCATGGTCCCCAGCTTAGAACCGCTCTTTGCCCAGTTGGTTTATCCATAAAAGAGCCAGAAGGGCTGATCTCAACTAATCGGGCTGCACTTCCCTGAATCCTTGTGGTAGGCACTCCTGAGCCAATGTGCCACCTAAGGAATGAAAGCAAAGTTTCCAGCCTGGGGAGCAGGGCCTCAAGTAAGGCTGCCAACTGACTGCCCTCCTTTATAGCCAGTTGAGAAAATGTGGCAAGGCTGATGCCCCCCGCTTACAACGAAATGTTTCTCTTCAGAATAGGAGATTTTGCTACCAAACGCCAGCAGCTCGTCTCCCTCAGGGTGCTGTTTCTGTGTAGACTAGGGAAAGACACCATGGTCCCCAGCTTAGAACGGCTCTTTGCCCAGTTGATTTCATCCATTAAAGAGCCAGAAGGGCTGATCTCAGCTAATCGGGCTGCACATCCCTGAATCCATGGGGTAGGCACTCCTGAGCCAATATGCCACCTAAGGAATGAAAGCAAAGTTTCCAGCCTGGCAAGCAGGGTCTTAAGTAAGTCTGCTAAATGACTGCCCTACTATATAGCCATTTGAGAAAATGTGGCAAGGCTGATGGAACCCTCTTACAACGAAATGTTTCTCTTCAGAATAGGAGATTTTGCTGTCAAACGCCAGCAGCTCGTCTCCCTCTGGGTGCTGTTTCTGTGTAGACTAGGGAAAGACACCATGGTCCCCAGGTTAGAACGGCTCTTTGCCCAGATGGTTTCATCCATGAGAGAACCAGAAGGGCTGATCTCAACTAATCGTGCTGCACATCCATGAATGCTTGGGGTAGGGCAGTTCTGAGCCAAAGTGTCACCTGAGGAATGAAAGCACTTTCCTTGCCACAGGAAACACAGCAAGGCCTGGAGTTTTCTCTATGAAATTGGAGTGGGCTTCAAAGGTGACGCCTACTGACTGCCCTCCTTTATATCCAGTTGAGAAAATGTGAGAAGGCTGATGCAAGCCGCTTACAATGAAATGTTTCTCTTCAGAATAGGAGATTATGCTACCAAACGCCAGTAGCTCGTCTCACTCATCGTGCTGTTTCTTTTTAGACTAAGGAAAGACAGCATGGTCCCCAGCTTAGAATGGCTCTTTGCCCAGTTGGTTTCATCCATGAAAGCGCCAGAAGGGCTGATCTCAACTAATCGGGCTGCACATCCCTGAATCCTTGGGGTAGGCACTCCTGAGCCAATGTGCCACCTAAGGAATGAAAGCAAAGTTTCCAGCCTGGCAAGCAGGGTCTTAAGTAAGTCTGCTAAATGACTGCCCTACTATATAGCCATTTGAGAAAATGTGGCAAGGCTGATGGAACCCTCTTACAACGAAATGTTTCTCTTCAGAATAGGAGATTTTGCTATCTAACGCCAGCAGCTCGTCTCCCTCAGGATGCTGTTTCTGTGTAGACTAGGGAAAGACACCATGGTCCCCAGGTTAGAACGGCTCTTTGCCCAGATGGTTTCATCCATGAGAGAACCAGAAGGGCTGATCTCAACTAATCGTGTTGCACATCCGTGAATGCTTGGGGTAGGGCAGTTCTGAGCCAAAGTGTCACCTGAGGAATGAAAGCAGTTTCCTTGCCACAGGAAAGCACAGCAAGGCCTAGAGTTTTCTCTATGAAATTGGAGTGGGCTTGGAGGGTGATGCCTATTGACTGCCCTCCTTTATATCCAGTTGAGAAAATGTGGCAAGACTGATGCATCACGCTTACAACGAAATGTTTCACTGCAGAATAGGAGATTTTGCTACCAAACGCCAGCAGCTCGTCTCCCTCAGAGTGCTATTTCTATGTAGACTAGGGAAAGACACCATGGTCCCCAGCTTAGAACGTCTCTTTGCCCAGTTGGTTTCATCCATTAAAGAGCCAGAAAGGCCGATCTCAACTAATCGGACTGCAAATCCCTGAATACTTGGGTTAAGGCAGTCCTGAGCAAATGTGCCACCTAAGGAATGAAAGCAAAGTTTCCAGCCTGGGAAGCAGAGTCTCAAGTAAGTCTGCTAAATGACTGCCCTCCTTTATAGCCAACTGATAAAATGTGGCAAGGCTGATGCAACCCGCTTACAACTAAGTGTTACTCTTCAGAATAGGAGATTCTGCTACCACACTCCAGCAGCTCGTCTCCCTAAGAATGCTGTTTCTGTGTAGACTAGGGAAAGACACCATGGTCCCCAGCTTAGAATGGCTCTTTGCCCAGATGGTTTCATCCATTTCATCCATGAGAGAACCAGAAGGGCTGATCTCAACTAATCGTGCTGCACATCCGTGAATCCTTGGGGTAGGGCAGGTCTGAGCCAAAGTGTCACCTGAGGAATGAAAGCAGTTTCCTTGCCACAGGAAAGCACAGCAAGGCCTGGAGTTTTCTCTATGAAATTGGAGTGGGCTTGGAGGGTGACGCCTATTGACTGCCCTCCTTTATATCCAGTTGAGAAAATGTGACAAGGCTGATGCAACCCGCTTACAACGAAATGTTTTGCTCCAGAATAGGAGATTTTGCTACCAAACGCCAGCAGCTAGTCTCCCTCAGAGTGCTGTTTCTGTGTAGACTAGGGAAAGACACGATGGTCCCCAGCTTAGAACGTCTCTTTGCCCAGTTGGTTTCATCCATTAAAGGGCCAGAAAGGCTGATCTCAACCTATTGAGCTGCAAATTCCTGAATACTTTTGGTAGGGCAGTCCTGAGCCAATGTGTCACCTAAGGAATGAAAGCAAAGTTTCGAGGCTGGGAAGCAGGGTCTCAGGTGACTCTGCTAAATGACTGCCCTACTTTATAGCCAGTTGAGAAAATGTGGCAAGGCTGATGCAACCCGCTTACAACGAAGTGTTACTCTTCAGAATAGGAGATTCTGCTACCACACTCCAGCAGCTAGTCTCCCTCAGAATGCTGTTTCTGTGTAGACTAGGGAAAGAAACCATGGTCACCAGCTTAGAACGGCTCTTTGCCCAGATGGTTTCATCCATGAGAGAACCAGAAGGGCTGATCTCAACTATACAGGCTGCACATCCCTGAATCCTTGGGGTTGGCACTACTGAGCCAGTGTGCCACCTAAGGAATGAAAGCAAAATTTCCAGCCTTGGAGGCAGTGCCTCAAGTAAGTCTGCCAACTGACTGCCCTCCTTTATAGCCAGTTGAGAAAATGTGGGAAGGCAGATGCAACCCGCTTACAACGAAATGTTTCCCTTCAGAATAGGAGATTTTGCTACCAAACGCCACCAGCTCTTCTCACTCAGAATGCTGTTTCTGTGTGGACTAGGGAAAGACACCATGGTCCCCAGCTTAAAAAGGCTCTTTGCCCGGATGGTTTCATCCATGAGAGAACCAGAAGGGCTGATCTCAACTAATCGTGCTGCACATCCGTGAATCCTTGGGGTAGGGCAGGTCTGAGCCGAAGTGTCACCTGAGGAATGAAAGCAGTTTCCTTGCCACAGGAAAGCACAGCAAGGCCTGGAGTTTTCTCTATGAAATTGGAGTGGGCTTGGAGGGTGACGCCTATTGACTGCCCTCCTTTATATCCAGTTGAGAAAATGTGACAAGGCTGATGCAACCTGCTTACAACGAAATGTTTCTCTTCAGAATAGGAGATTTTGCTACCAAACGCCAGCAGTTCTTCTCCCTCAGGGTGCTGTTTCTGTGTAAACTAGGGAAAAACAACATGGTCCCCAGCTTAGAACGGCTCTTTACCCAGTTAGTTTCATCCATGAAAGAGCCAGAAGGGCTGATCTCCACTAATCGGGCTGCACATCCCTGAATCCTTCAGGGAGGGCTGTTCTGAGCCAAAGGGCAACCTAAGGAATGAAAGCAAATTTCCTGCCACAGGAAAGCACACCGAGGCCTGTTGATTTCTCTGTGAAATTGAAGTGGGTTTGAAGGGGGAGGCCTACTGACTGCCCTCCTTTATAGCCAGTTGAGAAAATGTGGCAAGGCTAATGCAACCCGCTTACAACGAAATGTTTCTCTTCAGAATAGGAGATTGTGCTACCAAACGCCAGCAGCTCGTCTCCCTCAGGGTGCTGTTTCTGTGTAGACTACGGAAAGACACCATGGTCCCCAGCTTAGAACGGCTCTTTGCCCTGTTAATTTCATCCATTAAGTAGCCAGAAGGGCTGATCTCTACTAAATGGGCTGCACATCCCTGAATCCTTGGGGTAGGCACTCCTGAGCCAATGTGCCACCTAAGGAATGAAAGCAAATTTTCCAGCCTGGGAAGCAGGGTCTCAAGTAAGTCTGCTAAATGACTGCCCTACTTTATAGCCATTTGAGAAAATGTGGCAAGGCTGATGGAACCCTCTTACAACGAAATGTTTCTCTTCAGAATAGGAGATTTTGCTATCCAACGCCAGCAGCTCGTCTCCCTCACGATGCTGTTTCTGTGTAGACTAGGGAAAGACACCATGGTCCCCAGCTTAGAACGGCTCTTTGCCCAGATGGTTTCATCCATCAGAGAACCAGAAGGGCTGATCTCAAGTATACAGGCTGCACATCCCTGAATCCTTGGGGTAGGCATTACTGAGTCAGTGTGCCACCTAAGGAATGAAAGCAAAGTTTCCAGCCTTGGAAGCAGTGCCTCAAGTAAATCTGCCAACTGACTGCCCTCCTTTATAGCCAGTTGAGAAAATGTAGCAAGGCTGATGCAACCCGCTTACAACGAAATGTTTCTCTTTAGAATAGGAGATTGTGTTACCAACGCCAGCAGCTCGTCTCCCTAAGAATGCTGTTTCTGTGTAGACTAGGGAAAGACACCATGGTCCCCAGCTTAGAATGGCTCTTTTCCCAGATGGTTTCATCCATGAGAGAACCAGAAGGGCTGATCTCAACCAATCGGGCTGCACATCCGTGAATCCTTGGGGTAGGGCAGTTCTGAGCCAAAGTGCCACCTGAGGAATGAAACAGTTTCCGTGCCACAGGAAAGAACAGCAAGGCCTGGAGTTTTCTCTATGAAATTGGAGTGGGCTTGGAGGGTGACGCCTATTGACTGCCCTCCTTTATATCCAGTTGAGAAAATGTGACAAGGCTGATGCAACCCGCTTACAACGAAATGTTTCTCTCCAGAATAGGAGATTTTGCTACCAAACGCCAGCAGCTCGTCTCACTCACAATGCTGTTTCTGTGTAGATTAAGGAAAGACATCATGGTCCCCAGCTTAGAATGGCTCTTTGCCAAGTTGGTTTCATCCATGAAAGAGCCAGAAGGGCTGATCTCAACTAATCCGGCTGGAAATCCTTGATTCCTTTTGGGAGGGCTGTTCTGAGCCAAAAGGCCACCTAAGGAATGAAAGCAAAGTTTCCTGCCTGGGAAGCAGGGTCTCAAGTAAGTCTGCCAACTGACTCCCCTCCTTTATAGCCAGTTGAGAAAATGTAGCAAGGCTGATGCAACCCGCTTACAACGAAATGTTTCTCTTCAGAATAGGAGATTTTGCTACCAAACGCCAGCAGCTCGTCTCACTCAGAATGCTGTTTCTGTGTAGATTAAGGAAAGACACCATGGTCTCCAGCTTAGAACGGCTCTTTGCCCAGTTGGTTTCATCCATGAAAGCGCCGTAAGGGCTGATCTCAACTAAACGGGCTGCACATCCCTGAATCCTTCTGGGAGAGCTGTTCTGAGCCAAAGGGCCACCTAAGGAATGAAAGCAAATTTCCTGCCACAGGAAAGCACACCGAGGCCTGTTGATTTCTCTATGAAATTAGACTGGGATTGAAGGGTGAGGCCTAGTGACTGCCCTCCTTTATAGCCAGTTGAGAAAATGTGGCAAGGCTGAGGCAACCCGCTTACAACAAAATGTTTGTCTTCAGAATAGGAGATTTTGCTACCAAACGCCAGCAACTCGTCTCCCTCAGGGTGCTGTTTCTGTGTTGACTAGGGAAAGACACCATGGTCCCCAGCTTAGAACCGCTCTTTGCCCAGTTGGTTTATCCATAAAAGAGCCAGAAGGGCTGATCTCAACTAATCGGGCTGCACTTCCCTGAATCCTTGTGGTAGGCACTCCTGAGCCAATGTGCCACCTAAGGAATGAAAGCAAAGTTTCCAGCCTGGGGAGCAGGGCCTCAAGTAAGGCTGCCAACTGACTGCCCTCCTTTATAGCCAGTTGAGAAAATGTGGCAAGGCTGATGCCCCCCGCTTACAACGAAATGTTTCTCTTCAGAATAGGAGATTTTGCTACCAAACGCCAGCAGCTCGTCTCCCTCAGGGTGCTGTTTCTGTGTAGACTAGGGAAAGACACCATGGTCCCCAGCTTAGAACGGCTCTTTGCCCAGTTGATTTCATCCATTAAAGAGCCAGAAGGGCTGATCTCAGCTAATCGGGCTGCACATCCCTGAATCCATGGGGTAGGCACTCCTGAGCCAATATGCCACCTAAGGAATGAAAGCAAAGTTTCCAGCCTGGCAAGCAGGGTCTTAAGTAAGTCTGCTAAATGACTGCCCTACTATATAGCCATTTGAGAAAATGTGGCAAGGCTGATGGAACCCTCTTACAACGAAATGTTTCTCTTCAGAATAGGAGATTTTGCTGTCAAACGCCAGCAGCTCGTCTCCCTCTGGGTGCTGTTTCTGTGTAGACTAGGGAAAGACACCATGGTCCCCAGGTTAGAACGGCTCTTTGCCCAGATGGTTTCATCCATGAGAGAACCAGAAGGGCTGATCTCAACTAATCGTGCTGCACATCCATGAATGCTTGGGGTAGGGCAGTTCTGAGCCAAAGTGTCACCTGAGGAATGAAAGCACTTTCCTTGCCACAGGAAACACAGCAAGGCCTGGAGTTTTCTCTATGAAATTGGAGTGGGCTTCAAAGGTGACGCCTACTGACTGCCCTCCTTTATATCCAGTTGAGAAAATGTGAGAAGGCTGATGCAAGCCGCTTACAATGAAATGTTTCTCTTCAGAATAGGAGATTATGCTACCAAACGCCAGTAGCTCGTCTCACTCATCGTGCTGTTTCTTTTTAGACTAAGGAAAGACAGCATGGTCCCCAGCTTAGAATGGCTCTTTGCCCAGTTGGTTTCATCCATGAAAGCGCCAGAAGGGCTGATCTCAACTAATCGGGCTGCACATCCCTGAATCCTTGGGGTAGGCACTCCTGAGCCAATGTGCCACCTAAGGAATGAAAGCAAAGTTTCCAGCCTGGCAAGCAGGGTCTTAAGTAAGTCTGCTAAATGACTGCCCTACTATATAGCCATTTGAGAAAATGTGGCAAGGCTGATGGAACCCTCTTACAACGAAATGTTTCTCTTCAGAATAGGAGATTTTGCTATCTAACGCCAGCAGCTCGTCTCCCTCAGGATGCTGTTTCTGTGTAGACTAGGGAAAGACACCATGGTCCCCAGGTTAGAACGGCTCTTTGCCCAGATGGTTTCATCCATGAGAGAACCAGAAGGGCTGATCTCAACTAATCGTGTTGCACATCCGTGAATGCTTGGGGTAGGGCAGTTCTGAGCCAAAGTGTCACCTGAGGAATGAAAGCAGTTTCCTTGCCACAGGAAAGCACAGCAAGGCCTAGAGTTTTCTCTATGAAATTGGAGTGGGCTTGGAGGGTGATGCCTATTGACTGCCCTCCTTTATATCCAGTTGAGAAAATGTGGCAAGACTGATGCATCACGCTTACAACGAAATGTTTCACTGCAGAATAGGAGATTTTGCTACCAAACGCCAGCAGCTCGTCTCCCTCAGAGTGCTATTTCTATGTAGACTAGGGAAAGACACCATGGTCCCCAGCTTAGAACGTCTCTTTGCCCAGTTGGTTTCATCCATTAAAGAGCCAGAAAGGCCGATCTCAACTAATCGGACTGCAAATCCCTGAATACTTGGGTTAAGGCAGTCCTGAGCAAATGTGCCACCTAAGGAATGAAAGCAAAGTTTCCAGCCTGGGAAGCAGAGTCTCAAGTAAGTCTGCTAAATGACTGCCCTCCTTTATAGCCAACTGATAAAATGTGGCAAGGCTGATGCAACCCGCTTACAACTAAGTGTTACTCTTCAGAATAGGAGATTCTGCTACCACACTCCAGCAGCTCGTCTCCCTAAGAATGCTGTTTCTGTGTAGACTAGGGAAAGACACCATGGTCCCCAGCTTAGAATGGCTCTTTGCCCAGATGGTTTCATCCATTTCATCCATGAGAGAACCAGAAGGGCTGATCTCAACTAATCGTGCTGCACATCCGTGAATCCTTGGGGTAGGGCAGGTCTGAGCCAAAGTGTCACCTGAGGAATGAAAGCAGTTTCCTTGCCACAGGAAAGCACAGCAAGGCCTGGAGTTTTCTCTATGAAATTGGAGTGGGCTTGGAGGGTGACGCCTATTGACTGCCCTCCTTTATATCCAGTTGAGAAAATGTGACAAGGCTGATGCAACCCGCTTACAACGAAATGTTTTGCTCCAGAATAGGAGATTTTGCTACCAAACGCCAGCAGCTAGTCTCCCTCAGAGTGCTGTTTCTGTGTAGACTAGGGAAAGACACGATGGTCCCCAGCTTAGAACGTCTCTTTGCCCAGTTGGTTTCATCCATTAAAGGGCCAGAAAGGCTGATCTCAACCTATTGAGCTGCAAATTCCTGAATACTTTTGGTAGGGCAGTCCTGAGCCAATGTGTCACCTAAGGAATGAAAGCAAAGTTTCGAGGCTGGGAAGCAGGGTCTCAGGTGACTCTGCTAAATGACTGCCCTACTTTATAGCCAGTTGAGAAAATGTGGCAAGGCTGATGCAACCCGCTTACAACGAAGTGTTACTCTTCAGAATAGGAGATTCTGCTACCACACTCCAGCAGCTAGTCTCCCTCAGAATGCTGTTTCTGTGTAGACTAGGGAAAGAAACCATGGTCACCAGCTTAGAACGGCTCTTTGCCCAGATGGTTTCATCCATGAGAGAACCAGAAGGGCTGATCTCAACTATACAGGCTGCACATCCCTGAATCCTTGGGGTTGGCACTACTGAGCCAGTGTGCCACCTAAGGAATGAAAGCAAAATTTCCAGCCTTGGAGGCAGTGCCTCAAGTAAGTCTGCCAACTGACTGCCCTCCTTTATAGCCAGTTGAGAAAATGTGGGAAGGCAGATGCAACCCGCTTACAACGAAATGTTTCCCTTCAGAATAGGAGATTTTGCTACCAAACGCCACCAGCTCTTCTCACTCAGAATGCTGTTTCTGTGTGGACTAGGGAAAGACACCATGGTCCCCAGCTTAAAAAGGCTCTTTGCCCGGATGGTTTCATCCATGAGAGAACCAGAAGGGCTGATCTCAACTAATCGTGCTGCACATCCGTGAATCCTTGGGGTAGGGCAGGTCTGAGCCGAAGTGTCACCTGAGGAATGAAAGCAGTTTCCTTGCCACAGGAAAGCACAGCAAGGCCTGGAGTTTTCTCTATGAAATTGGAGTGGGCTTGGAGGGTGACGCCTATTGACTGCCCTCCTTTATATCCAGTTGAGAAAATGTGACAAGGCTGATGCAACCTGCTTACAACGAAATGTTTCTCTTCAGAATAGGAGATTTTGCTACCAAACGCCAGCAGTTCTTCTCCCTCAGGGTGCTGTTTCTGTGTAAACTAGGGAAAAACAACATGGTCCCCAGCTTAGAACGGCTCTTTACCCAGTTAGTTTCATCCATGAAAGAGCCAGAAGGGCTGATCTCCACTAATCGGGCTGCACATCCCTGAATCCTTCAGGGAGGGCTGTTCTGAGCCAAAGGGCAACCTAAGGAATGAAAGCAAATTTCCTGCCACAGGAAAGCACACCGAGGCCTGTTGATTTCTCTGTGAAATTGAAGTGGGTTTGAAGGGGGAGGCCTACTGACTGCCCTCCTTTATAGCCAGTTGAGAAAATGTGGCAAGGCTAATGCAACCCGCTTACAACGAAATGTTTCTCTTCAGAATAGGAGATTGTGCTACCAAACGCCAGCAGCTCGTCTCCCTCAGGGTGCTGTTTCTGTGTAGACTACGGAAAGACACCATGGTCCCCAGCTTAGAACGGCTCTTTGCCCTGTTAATTTCATCCATTAAATAGCCAGAAGGGCTGATCTCTACTAAATGGGCTGCACATCCCTGAATCCTTGGGGTAGGCACTCCTGAGCCAATGTGCCACCTAAGGAATGAAAGCAAATTTTCCAGCCTGGGAAGCAGGGTCTCAAGTAAGTCTGCTAAATGACTGCCCTACTTTATAGCCATTTGAGAAAATGTGGCAAGGCTGATGGAACCCTCTTACAACGAAATGTTTCTCTTCAGAATAGGAGATTTTGCTATCCAACGCCAGCAGCTCGTCTCCCTCACGATGCTGTTTCTGTGTAGACTAGGGAAAGACACCATGGTCCCCAGCTTAGAACGGCTCTTTGCCCAGATGGTTTCATCCATCAGAGAACCAGAAGGGCTGATCTCAAGTATACAGGCTGCACATCCCTGAATCCTTGGGGTAGGCATTACTGAGTCAGTGTGCCACCTAAGGAATGAAAGCAAAGTTTCCAGCCTTGGAAGCAGTGCCTCAAGTAAATCTGCCAACTGACTGCCCTCCTTTATAGCCAGTTGAGAAAATGTAGCAAGGCTGATGCAACCCGCTTACAACGAAATGTTTCTCTTTAGAATAGGAGATTGTGTTACCAACGCCAGCAGCTCGTCTCCCTAAGAATGCTGTTTCTGTGTAGACTAGGGAAAGACACCATGGTCCCCAGGTTAGAACGGCTCTTTGCCCAGATGGTTTCATCCATGAGAGAACCAGAAGGGCTGATCTCAATTAATCGTGCTGCACATCCATGAATGCTTGGGGTAGGGGAGTTCTGAGCCAAAGTGTCACCTGAGGAATGAAAGCAGTTTCCTTGCCACAGGAAAGCACAGCAAGGCCTGGAGTTTTCTCTATGAAATTGGAGTGGGCTTCAAAGGTGACGCCTACTGACTGCCCTCCTTTATATCCAGTTGAGAAAATGTGACAAGGCTGATGCAAGCCGCTTACAACGAAATGTTTCTCTTCAGAATAGGAGATTATGCTACCGAACGCCAGTAGCTCATCTCACTCATCGTGCTGTTTCTTTTTAGACTAAGGAAAGACAGCATGGTACCCAGCTTAGAATGGCTCTTTGCCCAGTTGGTTTCATCCATGAAAGAGCCAAAAGGGCTTATCTCTACTAATCGAGCTGCACATCCCTGAATCCTTGGGGTAGACACTCCTGAGCTAATGTGCCACCTAAGGAATGAAAGCAAAGTTTCCAGCCTGGGAAGCAGGGCCTCAAAAAAGTTGGCCAACTGACTTCCCTCCTTTATAGCCAGTTGAGAAAATGTGGCAAGGCTGATGCAACCCGCTTACAACGAAATGTTTCTCTTCAGAATAGGAGATTTTGCTACCAAACGCCAGGAGCTCGTCTCACTCAGAATGCTGTTTCTGTGTAGATTAAGGAAAGACACCATGGTCTCCAGCTTAGAACGGCTCTTTGCCCAGTTGGTTTCATCCATGAAAGCGCCGTAAGGGCTGATCTCAACTAAACGGGCTGCACATCCCTGAATCCTTCTGGGAGAGCTGTTCTGAGCCAAAGGGCCACCTAAGGAATGAAAGCAAATTTCCTGCCACAGGAAAGCACACCGAGGCCTGTTGATTTCTCTATGAAATTAGACTGGGATTGAAGGGTGAGGCCTAGTGACTGCCCTCCTTTATAGCCAGTTGAGAAAATGTGGCAAGGCTGAGGCAACCCGCTTACAACAAAATGTTTGTCTTCAGAATAGGAGATTTTGCTACCAAACGCCAGCAACTCGTCTCCCTCAGGGTGCTGTTTCTGTGTTGACTAGGGAAAGACACCATGGTCCCCAGCTTAGAACCGCTCTTTGCCCAGTTGGTTTATCCATAAAAGAGCCAGAAGGGCTGATCTCAACTAATCGGGCTGCACTTCCCTGAATCCTTGTGGTAGGCACTCCTGAGCCAATGTGCCACCTAAGGAATGAAAGCAAAGTTTCCAGCCTGGGGAGCAGGGCCTCAAGTAAGGCTGCCAACTGACTGCCCTCCTTTATAGCCAGTTGAGAAAATGTGGCAAGGCTGATGCCCCCCGCTTACAACGAAATGTTTCTCTTCAGAATAGGAGATTTTGCTACCAAACGCCAGCAGCTCGTCTCCCTCAGGGTGCTGTTTCTGTGTAGACTAGGGAAAGACACCATGGTCCCCAGCTTAGAACGGCTCTTTGCCCAGTTGATTTCATCCATTAAAGAGCCAGAAGGGCTGATCTCAGCTAATCGGGCTGCACATCCCTGAATCCATGGGGTAGGCACTCCTGAGCCAATATGCCACCTAAGGAATGAAAGCAAAGTTTCCAGCCTGGCAAGCAGGGTCTTAAGTAAGTCTGCTAAATGACTGCCCTACTATATAGCCATTTGAGAAAATGTGGCAAGGCTGATGGAACCCTCTTACAACGAAATGTTTCTCTTCAGAATAGGAGATTTTGCTGTCAAACGCCAGCAGCTCGTCTCCCTCTGGGTGCTGTTTCTGTGTAGACTAGGGAAAGACACCATGGTCCCCAGGTTAGAACGGCTCTTTGCCCAGATGGTTTCATCCATGAGAGAACCAGAAGGGCTGATCTCAACTAATCGTGCTGCACATCCATGAATGCTTGGGGTAGGGCAGTTCTGAGCCAAAGTGTCACCTGAGGAATGAAAGCACTTTCCTTGCCACAGGAAACACAGCAAGGCCTGGAGTTTCTCTTTGAAATTGGAGTGGGCTTCAAAGGTGACGCTTACTGACTGCCCTCCTTTATATCCAGTTGTGAAAATGTGACAAGGCTGATGGAAGCCGCTTACAACGAAATGTTTCTCTTCAGAATAGGAGATTATGCTACCAAACGCCAGTAGCTCGTCTCACTCATCGTGCTGTTTCTTTTTAGACTAAGGAAAGACAGCATGGTCCCCAGCTTAGAATGGCTCTTTGCCCAGTTGGTTTCATCCATGAAAGAGCCAAAAGGGCTTATCTCTACTAATCGGGCTGCACATCCCTGAATCCTTGGGGTAGACACTCCTGAGCTAATGTGCCACCTAAGGAATGAAAGCAAAGTTTCCAGCCTGGGAAGCAGGGCCTCAAAAAAGTTGGCCAACTGACTTCCCTCCTTTATAGCCAGTTGAGAAAATGTGGCAAGGCTGATGCAACCCGCTTACAACGAAATGTTTCTCTTCAGAATAGGAGATTTTGCTACCAAACGCCAGCAGCTCGTCTCACTCAGAATGCTGTTTCTGTGTAGATTAAGGAAAGACACCATGGTCCCCAGCTTAGAACGGCTCTTTGCCCAGTTGGTTTCATCCATGAAAGCGCCAGAAGGGCTGATCTCAACTAAACGGGCTGCACATCCCTGAATCCTTCTGGGAGAGCTGTTCTGAGCCAAAGGGCCACCTAAGGAATGAAAGCAAATTTCCTGCCACAGGAAAGCACACCGAGGCCTGTTGATTTCTCTATGAAATTAGACTGGGATTGAAGGGTGAGGCCTAGTGACTGCCCTCCTTTATAGCCAGTTGAGAAAATGTGACAAGGCTGATGCAACCCGCTTACAACGAAATGTTTCTCTCCAGAATAGGAGATTTTGCTACCAAACGCCAGCAGCTCGTCTCACTCACAATGCTGTTTCTGTGTAGATTAAGGAAAGACATCATGGTCCCCAGCTTAGAATGGCTCTTTGCCAAGTTGGTTTCATCCATGAAAGAGCCAGAAGGGCTGATCTCAACTAATCCGGCTGGAAATCCTTGATTCCTTTTGGGAGGGCTGTTCTGAGCCAAAAGGCCACCTAAGGAATGAAAGCAAAGTTTCCTGCCTGGGAAGCAGGGTCTCAAGTAAGTCTGCCAACTGACTCCCCTCCTTTATAGCCAGTTGAGAAAATGTAGCAAGGCTGATGCAACCCGCTTACAACGAAATGTTTCTCTTCAGAATAGGAGATTTTGCTACCAAACGCCAGCAGCTCGTCTCACTCAGAATGCTGTTTCTGTGTAGATTAAGGAAAGACACCATGGTCTCCAGCTTAGAACGGCTCTTTGCCCAGTTGGTTTCATCCATGAAAGCGCCGTAAGGGCTGATCTCAACTAAACGGGCTGCACATCCCTGAATCCTTCTGGGAGAGCTGTTCTGAGCCAAAGGGCCACCTAAGGAATGAAAGCAAATTTCCTGCCACAGGAAAGCACACCGAGGCCTGTTGATTTCTCTATGAAATTAGACTGGGATTGAAGGGTGAGGCCTAGTGACTGCCCTCCTTTATAGCCAGTTGAGAAAATGTGGCAAGGCTGAGGCAACCCGCTTACAACAAAATGTTTGTCTTCAGAATAGGAGATTTTGCTACCAAACGCCAGCAACTCGTCTCCCTCAGGGTGCTGTTTCTGTGTTGACTAGGGAAAGACACCATGGTCCCCAGCTTAGAACCGCTCTTTGCCCAGTTGGTTTATCCATAAAAGAGCCAGAAGGGCTGATCTCAACTAATCGGGCTGCACTTCCCTGAATCCTTGTGGTAGGCACTCCTGAGCCAATGTGCCACCTAAGGAATGAAAGCAAAGTTTCCAGCCTGGGGAGCAGGGCCTCAAGTAAGGCTGCCAACTGACTGCCCTCCTTTATAGCCAGTTGAGAAAATGTGGCAAGGCTGATGCCCCCCGCTTACAACGAAATGTTTCTCTTCAGAATAGGAGATTTTGCTACCAAACGCCAGCAGCTCGTCTCCCTCAGGGTGCTGTTTCTGTGTAGACTAGGGAAAGACACCATGGTCCCCAGCTTAGAACGGCTCTTTGCCCAGTTGATTTCATCCATTAAAGAGCCAGAAGGGCTGATCTCAGCTAATCGGGCTGCACATCCCTGAATCCATGGGGTAGGCACTCCTGAGCCAATATGCCACCTAAGGAATGAAAGCAAAGTTTCCAGCCTGGCAAGCAGGGTCTTAAGTAAGTCTGCTAAATGACTGCCCTACTATATAGCCATTTGAGAAAATGTGGCAAGGCTGATGGAACCCTCTTACAACGAAATGTTTCTCTTCAGAATAGGAGATTTTGCTGTCAAACGCCAGCAGCTCGTCTCCCTCTGGGTGCTGTTTCTGTGTAGACTAGGGAAAGACACCATGGTCCCCAGGTTAGAACGGCTCTTTGCCCAGATGGTTTCATCCATGAGAGAACCAGAAGGGCTGATCTCAACTAATCGTGCTGCACATCCATGAATGCTTGGGGTAGGGCAGTTCTGAGCCAAAGTGTCACCTGAGGAATGAAAGCACTTTCCTTGCCACAGGAAACACAGCAAGGCCTGGAGTTTTCTCTATGAAATTGGAGTGGGCTTCAAAGGTGACGCCTACTGACTGCCCTCCTTTATATCCAGTTGAGAAAATGTGAGAAGGCTGATGCAAGCCGCTTACAATGAAATGTTTCTCTTCAGAATAGGAGATTATGCTACCAAACGCCAGTAGCTCGTCTCACTCATCGTGCTGTTTCTTTTTAGACTAAGGAAAGACAGCATGGTCCCCAGCTTAGAATGGCTCTTTGCCCAGTTGGTTTCATCCATGAAAGCGCCAGAAGGGCTGATCTCAACTAATCGGGCTGCACATCCCTGAATCCTTGGGGTAGGCACTCCTGAGCCAATGTGCCACCTAAGGAATGAAAGCAAAGTTTCCAGCCTGGCAAGCAGGGTCTTAAGTAAGTCTGCTAAATGACTGCCCTACTATATAGCCATTTGAGAAAATGTGGCAAGGCTGATGGAACCCTCTTACAACGAAATGTTTCTCTTCAGAATAGGAGATTTTGCTATCTAACGCCAGCAGCTCGTCTCCCTCAGGATGCTGTTTCTGTGTAGACTAGGGAAAGACACCATGGTCCCCAGGTTAGAACGGCTCTTTGCCCAGATGGTTTCATCCATGAGAGAACCAGAAGGGCTGATCTCAACTAATCGTGTTGCACATCCGTGAATGCTTGGGGTAGGGCAGTTCTGAGCCAAAGTGTCACCTGAGGAATGAAAGCAGTTTCCTTGCCACAGGAAAGCACAGCAAGGCCTAGAGTTTTCTCTATGAAATTGGAGTGGGCTTGGAGGGTGATGCCTATTGACTGCCCTCCTTTATATCCAGTTGAGAAAATGTGGCAAGACTGATGCATCACGCTTACAACGAAATGTTTCACTGCAGAATAGGAGATTTTGCTACCAAACGCCAGCAGCTCGTCTCCCTCAGAGTGCTATTTCTATGTAGACTAGGGAAAGACACCATGGTCCCCAGCTTAGAACGTCTCTTTGCCCAGTTGGTTTCATCCATTAAAGAGCCAGAAAGGCCGATCTCAACTAATCGGACTGCAAATCCCTGAATACTTGGGTTAAGGCAGTCCTGAGCAAATGTGCCACCTAAGGAATGAAAGCAAAGTTTCCAGCCTGGGAAGCAGAGTCTCAAGTAAGTCTGCTAAATGACTGCCCTCCTTTATAGCCAACTGATAAAATGTGGCAAGGCTGATGCAACCCGCTTACAACTAAGTGTTACTCTTCAGAATAGGAGATTCTGCTACCACACTCCAGCAGCTCGTCTCCCTAAGAATGCTGTTTCTGTGTAGACTAGGGAAAGACACCATGGTCCCCAGCTTAGAATGGCTCTTTGCCCAGATGGTTTCATCCATTTCATCCATGAGAGAACCAGAAGGGCTGATCTCAACTAATCGTGCTGCACATCCGTGAATCCTTGGGGTAGGGCAGGTCTGAGCCAAAGTGTCACCTGAGGAATGAAAGCAGTTTCCTTGCCACAGGAAAGCACAGCAAGGCCTGGAGTTTTCTCTATGAAATTGGAGTGGGCTTGGAGGGTGACGCCTATTGACTGCCCTCCTTTATATCCAGTTGAGAAAATGTGACAAGGCTGATGCAACCCGCTTACAACGAAATGTTTTGCTCCAGAATAGGAGATTTTGCTACCAAACGCCAGCAGCTAGTCTCCCTCAGAGTGCTGTTTCTGTGTAGACTAGGGAAAGACACGATGGTCCCCAGCTTAGAACGTCTCTTTGCCCAGTTGGTTTCATCCATTAAAGGGCCAGAAAGGCTGATCTCAACCTATTGAGCTGCAAATTCCTGAATACTTTTGGTAGGGCAGTCCTGAGCCAATGTGTCACCTAAGGAATGAAAGCAAAGTTTCGAGGCTGGGAAGCAGGGTCTCAGGTGACTCTGCTAAATGACTGCCCTACTTTATAGCCAGTTGAGAAAATGTGGCAAGGCTGATGCAACCCGCTTACAACGAAGTGTTACTCTTCAGAATAGGAGATTCTGCTACCACACTCCAGCAGCTAGTCTCCCTCAGAATGCTGTTTCTGTGTAGACTAGGGAAAGAAACCATGGTCACCAGCTTAGAACGGCTCTTTGCCCAGATGGTTTCATCCATGAGAGAACCAGAAGGGCTGATCTCAACTATACAGGCTGCACATCCCTGAATCCTTGGGGTTGGCACTACTGAGCCAGTGTGCCACCTAAGGAATGAAAGCAAAATTTCCAGCCTTGGAGGCAGTGCCTCAAGTAAGTCTGCCAACTGACTGCCCTCCTTTATAGCCAGTTGAGAAAATGTGGGAAGGCAGATGCAACCCGCTTACAACGAAATGTTTCCCTTCAGAATAGGAGATTTTGCTACCAAACGCCACCAGCTCTTCTCACTCAGAATGCTGTTTCTGTGTGGACTAGGGAAAGACACCATGGTCCCCAGCTTAAAAAGGCTCTTTGCCCGGATGGTTTCATCCATGAGAGAACCAGAAGGGCTGATCTCAACTAATCGTGCTGCACATCCGTGAATCCTTGGGGTAGGGCAGGTCTGAGCCGAAGTGTCACCTGAGGAATGAAAGCAGTTTCCTTGCCACAGGAAAGCACAGCAAGGCCTGGAGTTTTCTCTATGAAATTGGAGTGGGCTTGGAGGGTGACGCCTATTGACTGCCCTCCTTTATATCCAGTTGAGAAAATGTGACAAGGCTGATGCAACCTGCTTACAACGAAATGTTTCTCTTCAGAATAGGAGATTTTGCTACCAAACGCCAGCAGTTCTTCTCCCTCAGGGTGCTGTTTCTGTGTAAACTAGGGAAAAACAACATGGTCCCCAGCTTAGAACGGCTCTTTACCCAGTTAGTTTCATCCATGAAAGAGCCAGAAGGGCTGATCTCCACTAATCGGGCTGCACATCCCTGAATCCTTCAGGGAGGGCTGTTCTGAGCCAAAGGGCAACCTAAGGAATGAAAGCAAATTTCCTGCCACAGGAAAGCACACCGAGGCCTGTTGATTTCTCTGTGAAATTGAAGTGGGTTTGAAGGGGGAGGCCTACTGACTGCCCTCCTTTATAGCCAGTTGAGAAAATGTGGCAAGGCTAATGCAACCCGCTTACAACGAAATGTTTCTCTTCAGAATAGGAGATTGTGCTACCAAACGCCAGCAGCTCGTCTCCCTCAGGGTGCTGTTTCTGTGTAGACTACGGAAAGACACCATGGTCCCCAGCTTAGAACGGCTCTTTGCCCTGTTAATTTCATCCATTAAATAGCCAGAAGGGCTGATCTCTACTAAATGGGCTGCACATCCCTGAATCCTTGGGGTAGGCACTCCTGAGCCAATGTGCCACCTAAGGAATGAAAGCAAATTTTCCAGCCTGGGAAGCAGGGTCTCAAGTAAGTCTGCTAAATGACTGCCCTACTTTATAGCCATTTGAGAAAATGTGGCAAGGCTGATGGAACCCTCTTACAACGAAATGTTTCTCTTCAGAATAGGAGATTTTGCTATCCAACGCCAGCAGCTCGTCTCCCTCACGATGCTGTTTCTGTGTAGACTAGGGAAAGACACCATGGTCCCCAGCTTAGAACGGCTCTTTGCCCAGATGGTTTCATCCATCAGAGAACCAGAAGGGCTGATCTCAAGTATACAGGCTGCACATCCCTGAATCCTTGGGGTAGGCATTACTGAGTCAGTGTGCCACCTAAGGAATGAAAGCAAAGTTTCCAGCCTTGGAAGCAGTGCCTCAAGTAAATCTGCCAACTGACTGCCCTCCTTTATAGCCAGTTGAGAAAATGTAGCAAGGCTGATGCAACCCGCTTACAACGAAATGTTTCTCTTTAGAATAGGAGATTGTGTTACCAACGCCAGCAGCTCGTCTCCCTAAGAATGCTGTTTCTGTGTAGACTAGGGAAAGACACCATGGTCCCCAGCTTAGAATGGCTCTTTTCCCAGATGGTTTCATCCATGAGAGAACCAGAAGGGCTGATCTCAACCAATCGGGCTGCACATCCGTGAATCCTTGGGGTAGGGCAGTTCTGAGCCAAAGTGCCACCTGAGGAATGAAACAGTTTCCGTGCCACAGGAAAGAACAGCAAGGCCTGGAGTTTTCTCTATGAAATTGGAGTGGGCTTGGAGGGTGACGCCTATTGACTGCCCTCCTTTATATCCAGTTGAGAAAATGTGACAAGGCTGATGCAACCCGCTTACAACGAAATGTTTCTCTCCAGAATAGGAGATTTTGCTACCAAACGCCAGCAGCTCGTCTCACTCACAATGCTGTTTCTGTGTAGATTAAGGAAAGACATCATGGTCCCCAGCTTAGAATGGCTCTTTGCCAAGTTGGTTTCATCCATGAAAGAGCCAGAAGGGCTGATCTCAACTAATCCGGCTGGAAATCCTTGATTCCTTTTGGGAGGGCTGTTCTGAGCCAAAAGGCCACCTAAGGAATGAAAGCAAAGTTTCCTGCCTGGGAAGCAGGGTCTCAAGTAAGTCTGCCAACTGACTCCCCTCCTTTATAGCCAGTTGAGAAAATGTAGCAAGGCTGATGCAACCCGCTTACAACGAAATGTTTCTCTTCAGAATAGGAGATTTTGCTACCAAACGCCAGCAGCTCGTCTCACTCAGAATGCTGTTTCTGTGTAGATTAAGGAAAGACACCATGGTCTCCAGCTTAGAACGGCTCTTTGCCCAGTTGGTTTCATCCATGAAAGCGCCGTAAGGGCTGATCTCAACTAAACGGGCTGCACATCCCTGAATCCTTCTGGGAGAGCTGTTCTGAGCCAAAGGGCCACCTAAGGAATGAAAGCAAATTTCCTGCCACAGGAAAGCACACCGAGGCCTGTTGATTTCTCTATGAAATTAGACTGGGATTGAAGGGTGAGGCCTAGTGACTGCCCTCCTTTATAGCCAGTTGAGAAAATGTGGCAAGGCTGAGGCAACCCGCTTACAACAAAATGTTTGTCTTCAGAATAGGAGATTTTGCTACCAAACGCCAGCAACTCGTCTCCCTCAGGGTGCTGTTTCTGTGTTGACTAGGGAAAGACACCATGGTCCCCAGCTTAGAACCGCTCTTTGCCCAGTTGGTTTATCCATAAAAGAGCCAGAAGGGCTGATCTCAACTAATCGGGCTGCACTTCCCTGAATCCTTGTGGTAGGCACTCCTGAGCCA
This sequence comes from Balaenoptera physalus, assembly GCF_965194825.1. Classification (NCBI taxonomy): domain Eukaryota; kingdom Metazoa; phylum Chordata; class Mammalia; order Artiodactyla; family Balaenopteridae; genus Balaenoptera; species Balaenoptera physalus. Next base: position 13,840 of record NW_028124365.1, on the reverse strand, counting down.
ATGTGCCACCTAAGGAATGAAAGCAAAGTTTCCAGCCTGGGGAGCAGGGCCTCAAGTAAGGCTGCCAACTGACTGCCCTCCTTTATAGCCAGTTGAGAAAATGTGGCAAGGCTGATGCCCCCCGCTTACAACGAAATGTTTCTCTTCAGAATAGGAGATTTTGCTACCAAACGCCAGCAGCTCGTCTCCCTCAGGGTGCTGTTTCTGTGTAGACTAGGGAAAGACACCATGGTCCCCAGCTTAGAACGGCTCTTTGCCCAGTTGATTTCATCCATTAAAGAGCCAGAAGGGCTGATCTCAGCTAATCGGGCTGCACATCCCTGAATCCATGGGGTAGGCACTCCTGAGCCAATATGCCACCTAAGGAATGAAAGCAAAGTTTCCAGCCTGGCAAGCAGGGTCTTAAGTAAGTCTGCTAAATGACTGCCCTACTATATAGCCATTTGAGAAAATGTGGCAAGGCTGATGGAACCCTCTTACAACGAAATGTTTCTCTTCAGAATAGGAGATTTTGCTGTCAAACGCCAGCAGCTCGTCTCCCTCTGGGTGCTGTTTCTGTGTAGACTAGGGAAAGACACCATGGTCCCCAGGTTAGAACGGCTCTTTGCCCAGATGGTTTCATCCATGAGAGAACCAGAAGGGCTGATCTCAACTAATCGTGCTGCACATCCATGAATGCTTGGGGTAGGGCAGTTCTGAGCCAAAGTGTCACCTGAGGAATGAAAGCACTTTCCTTGCCACAGGAAACACAGCAAGGCCTGGAGTTTTCTCTATGAAATTGGAGTGGGCTTCAAAGGTGACGCCTACTGACTGCCCTCCTTTATATCCAGTTGAGAAAATGTGAGAAGGCTGATGCAAGCCGCTTACAATGAAATGTTTCTCTTCAGAATAGGAGATTATGCTACCAAACGCCAGTAGCTCGTCTCACTCATCGTGCTGTTTCTTTTTAGACTAAGGAAAGACAGCATGGTCCCCAGCTTAGAATGGCTCTTTGCCCAGTTGGTTTCATCCATGAAAGCGCCAGAAGGGCTGATCTCAACTAATCGGGCTGCACATCCCTGAATCCTTGGGGTAGGCACTCCTGAGCCAATGTGCCACCTAAGGAATGAAAGCAAAGTTTCCAGCCTGGCAAGCAGGGTCTTAAGTAAGTCTGCTAAATGACTGCCCTACTATATAGCCATTTGAGAAAATGTGGCAAGGCTGATGGAACCCTCTTACAACGAAATGTTTCTCTTCAGAATAGGAGATTTTGCTATCTAACGCCAGCAGCTCGTCTCCCTCAGGATGCTGTTTCTGTGTAGACTAGGGAAAGACACCATGGTCCCCAGGTTAGAACGGCTCTTTGCCCAGATGGTTTCATCCATGAGAGAACCAGAAGGGCTGATCTCAACTAATCGTGTTGCACATCCGTGAATGCTTGGGGTAGGGCAGTTCTGAGCCAAAGTGTCACCTGAGGAATGAAAGCAGTTTCCTTGCCACAGGAAAGCACAGCAAGGCCTAGAGTTTTCTCTATGAAATTGGAGTGGGCTTGGAGGGTGATGCCTATTGACTGCCCTCCTTTATATCCAGTTGAGAAAATGTGGCAAGACTGATGCATCACGCTTACAACGAAATGTTTCACTGCAGAATAGGAGATTTTGCTACCAAACGCCAGCAGCTCGTCTCCCTCAGAGTGCTATTTCTATGTAGACTAGGGAAAGACACCATGGTCCCCAGCTTAGAACGTCTCTTTGCCCAGTTGGTTTCATCCATTAAAGAGCCAGAAAGGCCGATCTCAACTAATCGGACTGCAAATCCCTGAATACTTGGGTTAAGGCAGTCCTGAGCAAATGTGCCACCTAAGGAATGAAAGCAAAGTTTCCAGCCTGGGAAGCAGAGTCTCAAGTAAGTCTGCTAAATGACTGCCCTCCTTTATAGCCAACTGATAAAATGTGGCAAGGCTGATGCAACCCGCTTACAACTAAGTGTTACTCTTCAGAATAGGAGATTCTGCTACCACACTCCAGCAGCTCGTCTCCCTAAGAATGCTGTTTCTGTGTAGACTAGGGAAAGACACCATGGTCCCCAGCTTAGAATGGCTCTTTGCCCAGATGGTTTCATCCATTTCATCCATGAGAGAACCAGAAGGGCTGATCTCAACTAATCGTGCTGCACATCCGTGAATCCTTGGGGTAGGGCAGGTCTGAGCCAAAGTGTCACCTGAGGAATGAAAGCAGTTTCCTTGCCACAGGAAAGCACAGCAAGGCCTGGAGTTTTCTCTATGAAATTGGAGTGGGCTTGGAGGGTGACGCCTATTGACTGCCCTCCTTTATATCCAGTTGAGAAAATGTGACAAGGCTGATGCAACCCGCTTACAACGAAATGTTTTGCTCCAGAATAGGAGATTTTGCTACCAAACGCCAGCAGCTAGTCTCCCTCAGAGTGCTGTTTCTGTGTAGACTAGGGAAAGACACGATGGTCCCCAGCTTAGAACGTCTCTTTGCCCAGTTGGTTTCATCCATTAAAGGGCCAGAAAGGCTGATCTCAACCTATTGAGCTGCAAATTCCTGAATACTTTTGGTAGGGCAGTCCTGAGCCAATGTGTCACCTAAGGAATGAAAGCAAAGTTTCGAGGCTGGGAAGCAGGGTCTCAGGTGACTCTGCTAAATGACTGCCCTACTTTATAGCCAGTTGAGAAAATGTGGCAAGGCTGATGCAACCCGCTTACAACGAAGTGTTACTCTTCAGAATAGGAGATTCTGCTACCACACTCCAGCAGCTAGTCTCCCTCAGAATGCTGTTTCTGTGTAGACTAGGGAAAGAAACCATGGTCACCAGCTTAGAACGGCTCTTTGCCCAGATGGTTTCATCCATGAGAGAACCAGAAGGGCTGATCTCAACTATACAGGCTGCACATCCCTGAATCCTTGGGGTTGGCACTACTGAGCCAGTGTGCCACCTAAGGAATGAAAGCAAAATTTCCAGCCTTGGAGGCAGTGCCTCAAGTAAGTCTGCCAACTGACTGCCCTCCTTTATAGCCAGTTGAGAAAATGTGGGAAGGCAGATGCAACCCGCTTACAACGAAATGTTTCCCTTCAGAATAGGAGATTTTGCTACCAAACGCCACCAGCTCTTCTCACTCAGAATGCTGTTTCTGTGTGGACTAGGGAAAGACACCATGGTCCCCAGCTTAAAAAGGCTCTTTGCCCGGATGGTTTCATCCATGAGAGAACCAGAAGGGCTGATCTCAACTAATCGTGCTGCACATCCGTGAATCCTTGGGGTAGGGCAGGTCTGAGCCGAAGTGTCACCTGAGGAATGAAAGCAGTTTCCTTGCCACAGGAAAGCACAGCAAGGCCTGGAGTTTTCTCTATGAAATTGGAGTGGGCTTGGAGGGTGACGCCTATTGACTGCCCTCCTTTATATCCAGTTGAGAAAATGTGACAAGGCTGATGCAACCTGCTTACAACGAAATGTTTCTCTTCAGAATAGGAGATTTTGCTACCAAACGCCAGCAGTTCTTCTCCCTCAGGGTGCTGTTTCTGTGTAAACTAGGGAAAAACAACATGGTCCCCAGCTTAGAACGGCTCTTTACCCAGTTAGTTTCATCCATGAAAGAGCCAGAAGGGCTGATCTCCACTAATCGGGCTGCACATCCCTGAATCCTTCAGGGAGGGCTGTTCTGAGCCAAAGGGCAACCTAAGGAATGAAAGCAAATTTCCTGCCACAGGAAAGCACACCGAGGCCTGTTGATTTCTCTGTGAAATTGAAGTGGGTTTGAAGGGGGAGGCCTACTGACTGCCCTCCTTTATAGCCAGTTGAGAAAATGTGGCAAGGCTAATGCAACCCGCTTACAACGAAATGTTTCTCTTCAGAATAGGAGATTGTGCTACCAAACGCCAGCAGCTCGTCTCCCTCAGGGTGCTGTTTCTGTGTAGACTACGGAAAGACACCATGGTCCCCAGCTTAGAACGGCTCTTTGCCCTGTTAATTTCATCCATTAAATAGCCAGAAGGGCTGATCTCTACTAAATGGGCTGCACATCCCTGAATCCTTGGGGTAGGCACTCCTGAGCCAATGTGCCACCTAAGGAATGAAAGCAAATTTTCCAGCCTGGGAAGCAGGGTCTCAAGTAAGTCTGCTAAATGACTGCCCTACTTTATAGCCATTTGAGAAAATGTGGCAAGGCTGATGGAACCCTCTTACAACGAAATGTTTCTCTTCAGAATAGGAGATTTTGCTATCCAACGCCAGCAGCTCGTCTCCCTCACGATGCTGTTTCTGTGTAGACTAGGGAAAGACACCATGGTCCCCAGCTTAGAACGGCTCTTTGCCCAGATGGTTTCATCCATCAGAGAACCAGAAGGGCTGATCTCAAGTATACAGGCTGCACATCCCTGAATCCTTGGGGTAGGCATTACTGAGTCAGTGTGCCACCTAAGGAATGAAAGCAAAGTTTCCAGCCTTGGAAGCAGTGCCTCAAGTAAATCTGCCAACTGACTGCCCTCCTTTATAGCCAGTTGAGAAAATGTAGCAAGGCTGATGCAACCCGCTTACAACGAAATGTTTCTCTTTAGAATAGGAGATTGTGTTACCAACGCCAGCAGCTCGTCTCCCTAAGAATGCTGTTTCTGTGTAGACTAGGGAAAGACACCATGGTCCCCAGCTTAGAATGGCTCTTTTCCCAGATGGTTTCATCCATGAGAGAACCAGAAGGGCTGATCTCAACCAATCGGGCTGCACATCCGTGAATCCTTGGGGTAGGGCAGTTCTGAGCCAAAGTGCCACCTGAGGAATGAAACAGTTTCCGTGCCACAGGAAAGAACAGCAAGGCCTGGAGTTTTCTCTATGAAATTGGAGTGGGCTTGGAGGGTGACGCCTATTGACTGCCCTCCTTTATATCCAGTTGAGAAAATGTGACAAGGCTGATGCAACCCGCTTACAACGAAATGTTTCTCTCCAGAATAGGAGATTTTGCTACCAAACGCCAGCAGCTCGTCTCACTCACAATGCTGTTTCTGTGTAGATTAAGGAAAGACATCATGGTCCCCAGCTTAGAATGGCTCTTTGCCAAGTTGGTTTCATCCATGAAAGAGCCAGAAGGGCTGATCTCAACTAATCCGGCTGGAAATCCTTGATTCCTTTTGGGAGGGCTGTTCTGAGCCAAAAGGCCACCTAAGGAATGAAAGCAAAGTTTCCTGCCTGGGAAGCAGGGTCTCAAGTAAGTCTGCCAACTGACTCCCCTCCTTTATAGCCAGTTGAGAAAATGTAGCAAGGCTGATGCAACCCGCTTACAACGAAATGTTTCTCTTCAGAATAGGAGATTTTGCTACCAAACGCCAGCAGCTCGTCTCACTCAGAATGCTGTTTCTGAGTAGATTAAGGACAGACACCATGGTCCCCAGCTTAGAACGGCTCTTTGCCCAGTTGGTTTCATGCATGAAAGAGCCAGAAGGGCTGATCTCAACTAATCGGGCTGCACATCCCTGAATCCTTCTGGGAGGGATGTTCTGAGCCAAAGGGCCACCTAAGGAATGAAAGCAAATTTCCTGCCACAGGAAAGCACACCGAGGCCTGTTGATTTCTCTATGAAATTAGACTGGGATTGAAGGGTGAGGCCTAGTGACTGCCCTCCTTTATAGCCAGTTGAGAAAATGTGGCAAGGCTGAGGCAACCCGCTTACAACGAAATGTTTGTCTTCAGAATAGGAGATTTTGCTACCAAACGCCAGCAGCTCGTCTCCCTCAGGGTGCTGTTTCTGTGTAGACTAGGGAAAGACACCATGGTCCCCAGCTTAGAACCGCTCTTTGCCCAGTTGGTTTATCCATAAAAGAGCCAGAAGGGCTGATCTCAACTAATCGGGCTGCACTTCCCTGAATCCTTGTGGTAGGCACTCCTGAGCCAATGTGCCACCTAAGGAATGAAAGCAAAGTTTCCAGCCTGGGGAGCAGGGCCTCAAGTAAGTCTGCCAACTGACTGCCCTCCTTTATAGCCAGTTGAGAAAATGTGGCAAGGCTGATGCCACCCGCTTACAACGAAATGTTTCTCTTCAGAATAGGAGATTTTGCTACCAAACGCCAGCAGCTCGTCTCCCTCAGGGTGCTGTTTCTGTGTAGACTAGGGAAACACACCATGGTCCCCAGCTTAGAACGGCTCTTTGCCCAGTTGATTTCATCCATTAAAGAGCCAGAAGGGCTGATCTCAGCTAATCGGGCTGCACATCCCTGAATCCTTGGGGTAGGCACTCCTGAGCCAATGTGCCACCTAAGGAATGAAAGCAAAGTTTCCAGCCTGGCAAGCAGGGTCTTAAGTAAGTCTGCTAAATGACTGCCCTACTATATAGCCATTTGAGAAAATGTGGCAAGGCTGATGGAAACCTCTTACAACGAAATGTTTCTCTTCAGAATAGGAGATTTTTCTGTCAAACGCCAGCAGCTCGTCTCCCTCTGGGTGCTGTTTCTGTGTAGACTAGGGAAAGACACCATGGTCCCCAGGTTAGAACTGCTCTTTGCCCAGATGGTTTCATCCATGAGAGAACCAGAAGGGCTGATCTCAACTATACAGGCTGCACAATCCTGAATCCTTGGGGTTGGCACTACTGAGCCAGTGTGCCACCTAAGGAATGAAAGCAAAATTTCCAGCCTTGGAGGCAGTGCCTCAAGTAAGTCTGCCAACTGACTGCCCTCCTTTATAGCCAGTTGAGAAAATGTGGAATGGCTGATGAAACCCGCTTACAACGAAATGTTTCTCTTCACAATAGGAGATTGTGCTACCAAACGCCAGCAGCTCTTCTCACTCAGAATGCTGTTTCTGTGTAGACTAGGGAAAGACACCATGGTCCCAAGCTTAGAACAGCTCTTTGCCCAGATGGTTTCATCCATGAGAGAACCAGAAAGGCATATCTCAACTACTCGGGCTGCACATCCCTGAATCCTTGGGGTAGGCACTACTGAGCCAGTGTGCCACCTAAGGAATGAAAGCAAAGTTTCCAGCCTGGGGAGCAGAGTCTCAAGTAAGTCTGCTAAATGACTGCCCTCCTTTATAGCCAGCTGAGAAAATGTGGAAAGGCTGATGTAACCCGCTTACAACGAAGTGTTTCTCTTCAGAATAGGAGATTGTGCTACCAAACGCCAGCAGCTCGTCTCCCTCAGAATGCTGATTCTGTGTAGACTAGGGAAAGACACCATGGTCCCCAGCTTAAAACGGCTCTTTGCCCGGATGGTTTCATCCTTGAGAGAACCAGAAGGGCTGATCTCAACTAATCGGGCTGCACATCCCTGAATCCTTCTGGGAGGGCTGTTCTGAGCCAAAGGGCCAAATAAGGAATGAAAGCAAATTTCCTGCCACAGGAAAGCACACCGAGGCCTGTTGATTTCTCTATGAAATAGGAGTGGGCTTGAAGGGTGAGGCCTACTGACTCCCCTTCTTTATAGCCAGTTGAGAATATGTGGCAAGGCTGATGCACCCAGCTTGCAACGAAATGTTTCTCTTCAGATTAGGAGACTTCGCTTTCAAACGCCAGCAGCCCTTCTCCCTCAGAGTGCTGTTTCTGTGTAGACTAGGGAAAGACACGATGGTCCCCAGCTTAGAACGTCTCTTTGCCCAGTTGGTTTTATCCATTAAAGAGCCAGAAAGGCTGATCTCAACCTATTGAGCTGCAAATTCCTGAATACTTTTGGTAGGGCAGTCCTGAGCCAATGTGCCACCTAAGGAATGAAAGCAAAGTTTCGAGGCTGGGAAGCAGGGTCTCAGGTGACTCTGCTAAATGACTGCCCTACTTTATAGCCAGTTGAGAAAATGTGGCAAGGCTGATGCAACCCGCTTACAACGAAATGTTTCTCTTTATAATAGGAGATTGTACGACCAAACGCCAGCAGCTAGTCTCCCTCAGAATGCTGTTTCTGTGTAGACTAGGGAAAGAAACCATGGTCACCAGCTTAGAACGGCTCTTTGCCCAGATGGTTTCATCCATGAGAGATCGGGAAGCGCTGATGTGAACTAATCGGGCTGCATATCCGTGAATCCTTGGGGTAGGGCAGTTCTGAGCCAAGGTGCCACCTAAGGAATGAAAGCAGTTTCCTTGCCACAGGAAAGCACACCGAGACCTGTTGATTTCTCTATGAAATAGGAGTGGGCTTGAAGGGTGACGCCTACTGACTGCCCTCCTTTATATCCAGTTGAGAAAATGTGACAAGGCTGAGGCAACCCGCTTACAACGAAATGTTTCTCTTCACAATAGGAGATTTTGCTACCAAACGCCAGCAGCTCCTCTCACTCAGAGTGCTGTTTCTGTGCAGTCTAAGGAAAGACAGCATGGTCCCGAGCTTAGAATGGCTCTTTGCCCAGTTGGCTTCATCCATGAAAGAGCCAGAAACCTGATCTCTACTAACCGGGCTGCACATCCCTGAATCCTTGGGGTAGACACTCCTGAGGCAATGTGCCACCTAAGGAATGAAAGCAAAGATTCCAGCCTGGGAAGCAGGGCCTCAAATAAGCTGGCGAACTGACTGCCCTCCTTTATAGCCAGTTGAGAAAATGTGGCAAGTCTGATGAAACCCGCTTACAACGAAATGTTTCTCTTCAGAATAGGAGATTTTACTACCAAACGCCACCAGCTCGTCTCCCTCAGAGTGCTGTTGCTGTGTAGACTAGGGAAAGACACCATGGTCCCCAGCTTAGAACGGCTCTTTGCCCAGTTGGTCTCATCCATGAAAGAGCCAGAATGGCTGATCTCAACTAATCGGGCTGCACATCCCGGAATCCTTCTGGGAGGGCTGTTCTGAGCCAAAGGGCCACCTAAGGAATGAAAGCAAATTTCCTGCCACAGGAAAGCACACCGAGGCCCGTTGATTTCTCTATGAAATAGGAGTGGGCTTGAAGGGTGAGGCCTACTGACTGCCCTCCTTTATAGCCAGTTGAGAAAATGTGGCAAGGCTGATGCAACCCGCTTACAACGAAATGTTTCTCTTCAGAATAGGATATTGTGCTACCAAACGCCAGCAGTTCCTCTCCCTCAGAATGCTGTTTCTGTGTAGACTAGGGAAAGGCACCATGGTCCCCATCTTAGAACGGCTCTTTGCCCAGATGGTTTCATCCATGAGAGAACCAGAACGGCTGATCTCAACTAATCGTGCTGCACATCCGTGAATGCTTGGGGTAGGGCAGTTCTGAGCCAAAGTGTCACCTGAGGAATGAAAGCAGTTTCCTTGCCACAGGAAAGCACAGCAAGGCCTGGAGTTTTCTCTATGAAATTGGAGTGGGCTTGGAGGGTGACGCCTATTGACTGCCCTCCTTTATATCCAGTTGAGAAAATGTGGCAAGACTGATGCATCCCGCTTACAACGAAATGTTTCACTGCAGAATAGGAGATTGTGCTACCAAACGCCAGCAGCTCGTCTCCCTCAGAGTGCTATTTCTATGTAGACTAGGGAAAGACACCATGGTCCCCAGCTTCGAACGTCTCTTTGCCCAGTTGGTTTCATCCATTAAAGAGCCAGAAAGGCCGATCTCAACTAATCGGACTGCAAATCCCGGAATACTTGGGTTAAGGCAGTCCTGAGCCAATGTGCCACCTAAGGAATGAAAGCAAAGTTTCCAGCCTGGGAAGCAGAGTCTCAAGTAAGTCTGCTAAATGACTGCCCTCCTTTATAGCCAACTGATAAAATGTGGCAAGGCTGATGCAACCCACTTACAACGAAGTGTTACTCTTCAGAATAGGAGATTCTGCTACCAAACTCCAGCAGCTCGTCTCCCTAAGAATGCTGTTTCTGTGTAGACTAGGGAAAGACACCATGGTCCCCAGCTTAGAATGGCTCTTTGCCCAGATGGTTTCATCCATGAGAGAACCAGAAGGGCTGATCTCAACTAATCGTGCTGCACATCCGTGAATCCTTGGGGTAGGGCAGGTCTGAGCCAAAGTGTCACCTGAGGAATGAAAGCAGTTTCCTTGCCACAGGAAAGCACAGCAAGGCCTGGAGTTTTCTCTATGAAATTGGAGTGGGCTTGGAGGGTGACGCCTATTGACTGCCCTCCTTTATATCCAGTTGAGAAAATGTGGCAAGCCTGATGCATCCCGCTTACAACGAAATGTTTCACTGCAGAATAGGAGATTGTGCTACCAAACGCCAGCAGCTCGTCTCCCTCAGAGTGCTATTTCTATGTAGACTAGGGAAAGACACCATGGTCCCTAGCTTAGAACGTCTCTTTGCCCAGTTGGTTTCATCCATTAAAGAGCCAGAAAGGCCGATCTCAACTAATCGGACTGCAAATCCCTGAATACTTGGGTTAAGGCAGTCCTGAGCCAATGTGCCACCTAAGGAATGAAAGCAAAGTTTCCAGCCTGGGAAGCAGAGTCTCAAGTAAGTCTGCTAAATGACTGCCCTCCTTTATAGCCAACTGATAAAATGTGGCAAGGCTGATGCAACCCGCTTACAACGAAGTGTTACTCTTCAGAATAGGAGATTCTGCTACCAAACTCCAGCAGCTCGTCTCCCTAAGAATGCTGTTTCTGTGTAGACTAGGGAAAAACACCATGGTCCCCAGCTTAGAATGGCTCTTTGCCCAGATGGTTTCATCCATGAGAGAACCAGAAGGGCTGATCTCAACTAATCGTGCTGCACATCCGTGAATGCTTGGGGTAGGGCAGTTCTGATCCAAAGTGTCACCTGAGGAATGAAAGCAGTTTCCTTGCCACAGGAAAGCACAGCAAGGCCTGGAGTTTTCTCTATGAAATTGGAGTGGGCTTGGAGGGTGACGCCTATTGACTGCCCTCCTTTATATCCAGTTGAGAAAATGTGGCAAGACTGATGCATCCCGCTTACAACGAAATGTTTCACTGCAGAATAGGAGATTGTGCTACCAAACGCCAGCAGCTCGTCTCCCTCAGAGTGCTATTTCTATGTAGACTAGGGAAAGACACCATGGTCCCCAGCTTAGGACGTCTCTTTGCCCAGTTGGTTTCATCCATTAAAGAGCCAGAAAGGCCGATCTCAACTAATCGGACTGCAAATCCCTGAATACTTGGGTTAAGGCAGTCCTGAGCCAATGTGCCACCTAAGGAATGAAAGCAAAGTTTCCAGCCTGGGAAGCAGAGTCTCAAGTAAGTCTGCTAAATGACTGCCCTCCTTTATAGCCAACTGATAAAATGTGGCAAGGCTGATGCAACCCGCTTACAACGAAGTGTTACTCTTCAGAATAGGATATTCTGCTACCAAACTCCAGCAGCTCGTCTCCCTAAGAATGCTGTTTCTGTGTAGACTAGGGAAAGACACCATGGTCCCCAGCTTAGAATGGCTCTTTGCCCAGATGGTTTCATCCATGAGAGAACCAGAAGGGCTGATCTCAACTAATCGTGCTGCACATCCGTGAATCCTTGGGGTAGGGCAGGTCTGAGCCAAAGTGTCACCTGAGGAATGAAAGCAGTTTCCTTGCCACAGGAAAGCACAGCAAGGCCTGGAGTTTTCTCTATGAAATTGGAGTGGGCTTGGAGGGTGACGCCTATTGACTGCCCTCCTTTATATCCAGTTGAGAAAATGTGACAAGGCTGATGCAACCCGCTTACAACGAAATGTTTTGCTCCAGAATAGGAGATTTTGCTACCAAACGCCAGCAGCTCGTCTCACTCAGAGTGCTGTTTCTGTGTAGACTAAGGAAAGACACCATGGTCCCCAGCGTAGAATGCTCTTAGCCAAGTTGGTTTCATCCATGAAAGAGCCAGAAGGGCTGATCTCAACTAATCGGGCTGCACATCCCTGAATCCTTCTGGGAGGGCTGTTCTGAGGCAAAGGGCAACCTAAGGAATGAAAGCAAATTTCCTGCCACAGGAAAGCACACCGAGGCCTCTTGATTTCTCTATGAAATTGAAGTGGGTTTGAAGGGTGAGGCCTACTGACTGCCCTCCTTTATAGCCAGTTGAGAAAATGTGGCAAGGCTAATGCAACCCGCTTACAACGAAATGTTTCTCTTCAGAATAGGAGATTGTGCTACCAAACGCCAGCAGCTCGTCTCCCTCAGGGTGATGTTTCTGTGTAGACTAGGAAAAGACACCATGGTCCCCAGCTTAGAACGGCTCTTTGCCCAGTTGATTTCATCCATTAAATAGCCAGAAGGGCTGATCTCTACTAATCGGGCTGCACATCCTGAATCCTTGGGGTAGGCACTCCTGAGACAATGTGCCACCTAAGGAATGAAAGCAAAGTTTCCAGCCTGGGAAGCAGGGTCTCAAGTAAGTCTGCTAAATGACTGCCCTACTTTATAGCCATTTGAGAAAATGTGGCAAGGCTGATGGAACCCTCTTACAACGAAATATTTCTCTTCAGAATAGGAGATTTTGCTATCAAACGCCAGCAGCTCGTCTCCCTCAGGATGCTGTTTCTGTGTAGACTAGGGAAAGACACCATGGTCCCCAGCTTAGAACGGCTCTTTGCCCAGATGGTTTCATCCATCAGAACACCAGAAGGGCTGATCTCAAGTATACAGGTTGCACATATCTGAATCCTTGGGGTAGGCATTACTGAGTCAGTGTGCCACCTAAGGAATGAAAGCAAAGTTTCCAGCCTTGGAAGCAGTGCCTCAAGTAAGTCTGCCAACTGACTGCCCTCCTTTATAGCCAGTTGAGAAAATGTAGCAAGGCTGATGCAACCCGCTTACAACGAAATGTTTCTCTTTAGAATAGGAGATTGTGTTACCAACGCCAGCAGCTCGTCTCCCTAAGAATGCTGTTTCTGTGTAGACTAGGGAAAGACACCATGGTCCCCAGCTTAGAGTGGCTCCTTTCCCAGATGGTTTCATCCATGAGAGAACCAGAAGGGCTGATCTCAACCAATCGGGCTGCACATCCGTGAATCCTTGGGGTAGGGCAGTTCTGAGCCAAAGTGCCACCTGAGGAATGAAAGCAGTTTCCTTGCCACAGGAAAGCACAGCAAGGCCTGGAGTTTTCTCTATGAAATTGGAGTGGGCTTGGAGGGTGACGCCTATTGACTGCCCTCCTTTATATCCAGTTGAGAAAATGTGGCAAGACTGATGCATCCCGCTTACAACGAAATGTTTCACTGCAGAATAGGAGATTGTGCTACCAAACGCCAGCAGCTCGTCTCCCTCAGAGTGCTATTTCTATGTAGACTAGGGAAAGACACCATGGTCCCCAGCTTAGAACGTCTCTTTGCCCAGTTGGTTTCATCCATTAAAGAGCCAGAAAGGCCGATCTCAACTAATCGGACTGCAAATCCCTGAATACTTGGGTTAAGGCAGTCCTGAGCCAATGTGCCACCTAAGGAATGAAAGCAAAGTTTCCAGCCTGGGAAGCAGAGTCTCAAGTAAGTCTGCTAAATGACTGCCCTCCTTTATAGCCAACTGATAAAATGTGGCAAGGCTGATGCAACCCGCTTACAACGAAGTGTTACTCTTCAGAATAGGATATTCTGCTACCAAACTCCAGCAGCTCGTCTCCCTAAGAATGCTGTTTCTGTGTAGACTAGGGAAAGACACCATGGTCCCCAGCTTAGAATGGCTCTTTGCCCAGATGGTTTCATCCATGAGAGAACCAGAAGGGCTGATCTCAACTAATCGTGCTGCACATCCGTGAATCTTTGGGGTAGGGCAGGTCTGAGCCAAAGTGTCACCTGAGGAATGAAAGCAGTTTCCTTGCCACAGGAAAGCACAGCAAGGCCTGGAGTTTTCTCTATGAAATTGGAGTGGCTTGGAGGGTGACGCCTATTGACTGCCCTCCTTTATATCCAGTTGAGAAAATGTGACGAGGCTGATGCAACCCGCTTACAACGAAATGTTTCTCTCAAGAATAGGAGATTTTGCTACCAAACGCCAGCAGCTCGTCTCACTCACAATGCTGTTTCTGTGTAGATTA
>NW_028124366.1:0-53757 GCF_965194825.1 Balaenoptera physalus | reverse complement strand
AGGAGTAGAGTCAGGGCCTAAGTTAGAGACAGTGCCAGTGCTGAGTTCGTAGTAGTATCAGGGCCTTAGTTAGAGACAGTGTCAGGGCCTGAGTTAGGAGTAGTGTTAGAGGCTTTGTTAGGGACAGTGTCAGTGCCTGAGTTAAGTGTAGCGTCACAGCTTTAGTTAGGGCCAGTGTCCGGGCCTTAGTTAAGACCAGTGTCAGGGCCTATGATAGGAATCAGATCAGGGCCTGTGTTACGAGTAGTGCCAGGGACATAGTTAAGGACAGTGTCAGGGCCTGAGTCCTGACTTATTCCTAACTTTCCTCACTAAGGATTTTTGACACTACTGCTAATTCAGGTCCTGATAATATCCCTTACTAAGGCCCTGACCTTTTCCCTGGCTAAGGCCCTGAACTTATCCTAAGTCAGGCCCTGATACTTTCCCTAACAATGGCCCTGGCACTACACTTAACTTAGGCCCCGAAATGATACCTAACAAAGGCTCTGTTGCTAGTCCAAACTAAAGCCCTAAAATTGGTCTTAAATAAGGCCTTGACACTAATCCTAACTCAGGCCCTAACACTGTCCCTAGCTAAGGCCCTGACAGTACGCCTAACTCAGGCCCTCATACGATTCCTAACAATGTCTCTGATGCTAGTCCAAACTAAGGTCCTGAAATTGGACCTAAATAAGGCCTTGACACGAATCGTAACTCAGGCCCTAGCACTGTCCCTAACTAGGTCTCTGACAGTACACCTAAGTCAGACCCTGACACTGTCCCTAAGCAAGGCCCTGACACTACTCCTAACTCAGTCCCTTACACTGTATCTAACAAAGTCACTGCTGCTAGGCCTAACTCAGGCCCTCAAAGTGTCTGTAAGTAAGGCCCTGCTGCCATCACTATGTAAAGTCCTGATATTATCCTGAGCTAATATCCTGACCTATGTCTTTCCAAGGTCCTGAAACTGTCCCAAAGTAAGCCCTAATGCTGTCCATAAGTGAAGACCTGAGGCTGTCCCTAACTCAGGCCCTGAAGCTTTCCTTAACTGAAGCCTTGAAGCTGTGACTAACTCAGGCCCTGATCATGTATTTCACGAAGACCTTAATGCTGATCCAGCAAAGACGCTGATGCTGCTCCAAAGTCATGCCCTGACAGTGTGCCCAGCAAAGGGCCTGATGCTAGGCCTCACTCAGGCCCTGTCGCTCTCCCGAAGTCAGGCCCTGACACTGTCACTAACTAAGGCCCTGACTCTACTCCTAACTCAGTCCCGTAAAGTGTACCTAACAAAGGCTCTGATGCTAGTCGTAACTCCGGGCATGACACTGTCTCTAACTAAGGGCTGCTGCCATCAATATCTAAAGTCCTGACATTATCCGGAGCTAATATCCTGACCCATGTCTTACCAAGGTCCTGAAACTCCACCAAAGTAAGCCCTGACGCTGTCCCTAAGTGAGGCCCTGCAGCTTTCCCTAACTAACTCAGGCCTTGATTCTGTGACTAACTCAGACCATGGTCATATATTTAACTAAGACCCTAAGGCTGATCCAACAGAGGCCCTGAGGCTGCTCCTAAGTCATGCCCTGACAGTGTCCCCAGCTAAGGGTCTGATACTAGGACTCACTCAGACCCTATCGCTCTCCCTAAGTCAGGCTCTGATGCTGTCCCTACCTGAAGCCCTAACACTGGTTCTGAATAAGGCCCTGAGAGTCTCAGTAACAAAGGTCTTCACACTATCCTTAGGTCATTTCCTGACACTATCCCTACATGTTAAACAGACACTGTCACTAGCTAATGTCCTGCCTCTTATGCTAACTGAAGCCCTTAGGCTGTGCCTGCCTCAGGCACTGAATTTAGTCCCAAGACCGTGAAACTGTCCCGAACTAAGGCCTAGATGCTCGTCCTACATCTGGCCCTGACACTGTCCCTAACTAAGGCCCTAACACTATTGCTAACTGAGGACCTGACACTGGACCTATCAGGGGCCCGCTACTCCTAACTAACGCCTTGACACTGTCCCTTACTTAGGCCCTGCTACCATCAATATCTAAAGTCCTGACATTATCCTGAGCTAATATCCTAACTCATCTCTTACCAAGGTCCTGAAACTCTCCCTAAGGAAGCCCTGATGCTCTCCCTAAGTGAGGCCTTGAGGCTGTCCCTAACAGAGGCCCTGATAATATCTTTAACATAGCCCCTGAGGCTGATCCTACTTTGGCTCTTATGTTGCTCCTAAGTCATGCCCTGACACTGTCCCTAGCTAAGGCCCTGACGCTAGGCCTCACTCAGGCCCTGTCGCTCTCCCTAAGTCAGGCTCTGACGCTGTCCCTACCCGAAGCCCTGACACTCACTGGTCCTTAATTAGGCCCTGATGCTCTAAGTAACCAAGGTCTTGACACTATCCCTAGGTCATTTCCTGAAACTATCCCTAGATCTTAACCTAACCTTCTCTTTAGCTAATATCGAGATTAGCTAAAGAGATTCTTTAGAACGAGATTCTTTCATCTTTTGAATATGGTTTTCTTAAAAACATAATTTTATAGTGTTACTAACTTTAAACAAAATGTACTCAACTGCTGTGGAATAGTCCTTCATAGGAGCGTGCATGGTTCACTTCTGCATCTGCTTGTGGTGGTGTTCAAGTTGCTTTCAGCTGTAGATCCTCTTATGCTAGCTAAATCTGTGATTCTGTCCCTAAATGAGGCCCTGAATTTAGGTCCGAGGCCGTGAACCTGTCCCTAACTGAGGCCTGGAAGCGCGTCCTAACGCAGGTCCTGACACTGTCCCTAACTAAGGCCCTGACACTACACCTAACTCCGTCACTGACAGTGTACCTAACAAAGGCTCTGATGCTAGTCCTAACTTAGGCCTGACACTGCCTCTAACTAAGGCCCTGCTGCCGTCAATATCTGAACACCTGACATTATCCTGAGCTAATATCCTGACCCATGTCTTACCAAGGTCCTGAAACTTTCCCAAAGTAAGCCCTGACGCTGTCCCTAAGTGAGACCTTGAGGCTGTTCCTAACAGAGGCCTTGATAATATCTTTAACGAAGACCCTAATGCTGATCGTACAGAGGCCTTTATGCTGCTCCTAAGTCATGCCCTGATACTGTCCCTTACTCAGGCCCCAGGCCTCTGTTGCTGTACCTTTGTTAGGCGCTAACGCTGTCCGTACATCAAGCCCTGGCACTGGTCCTGATTAAGGCCCTCACGCTGCTACTAACTAAGGTCCTGAGGCTCTCAATGACTAAGGTCTTCTCGTTATCCCTTGGTCATTTCCTTTCACTATCTCTGGCCTGGAACCTGACTCTGTCCCGAGATAATCTCCTGCATCTTATGCTGACTGAAACCCTAATGCTCTCCCTAACTACGGCCCTGACTACGCCTAACTAAGGCCATGACACTGTCTCTAACAAAGGCCCAGAATCTGTCCCTAATATAGGCCCTGCTGCCAGCAATAACTAAAATCCTGACACTCTCCTGAGATAATATCCTGACCCATTTCTAACCAAGGTCTTGACACTCTCCCTAAGAAAGCCCTGTCACTGTCTTTAAGTGAAGACCTGAGGCTGTCCGTAACTCAGGCCCTGAAGCTTTCCCTAACTGAGGCCTTGACGCTGTGACTAACTAGGGCTCTGCTCATGTTTAACTAAGAGCCTAAAGCTGATCCAACAAAGGCACTGATAGTGCTCCTACGTCACTCCCTGACAGTGTCCCCAGCTGAGGGCCTGACATTAGGCCTCACTCAGACCCTGTCGCTCTCCCTAAGTCAGGCCCTGATACTGTCCCTAGCTGAAGCCCTAACACTGGTTCTGAATAAGGCCCTGATATTCTCAGTAACAGAGGTCTTCACACTATCTTTAGGTCATTTCCTGACACGATTCCTAGCCTTCACCCTAACCCTGTCCCGAGTTACTATCCTACATCTTATGCTAACTAAAGACTTTATGCTGTGCCTACCTCAGGCACTGAATTTAGTCCCAAGACCGCTAGACTGTCCCTCACTAGGCTCCATGCCCTTATCGTCACAATGTTCCATGACCACTGTCATCACAATGCTCCACGCCCTTATCATCACAATGCCCCATGACCCCTGTCATCACAATGCTCCATGACCCCTTCCATCACAATGCTCCGTGACCCCTTTCATCAAAATGCGCCATGACCATTGTCATCACAATGCTCCATGACCCCTGGCATCCCAAAGCTCCATGACCACTCTCATCGCAATGCTTCATGACCCTTGTCATTGCAATGCTACATACCATTGTCATCACAATGCTCCATACCCCATGTCATCACATTGGCCCATGACCCTTGTCTCACAATGTTCCATGCTCTTGTGATCATAATGCTCCATGCCCCCTGTCATCACAATGCCCCGTGACTCCTATCATCACAATGCTCCATGTCCCCTGTCATCACAATGCTCCATGACCCCGGTCATCACAGTGCTCCATTACCCTTGTCATCACAATGCTCCAGGTCCCCTGTCATTCACAAAGCCAAATGACCCTTGTCTTCACAATGCTTCATGGCCCTTGTCCTCACAATGCCCCATGACCCCTATCATCAAATTGCTCCATGTCCCCGTTTATCACAATGCTCTAAATTACACCTGTAATCACAGTGCTCCATAACACTTTTCCTCACAATGCTCCATGCCCCTTTTCATCACAATGAGCCATGAAAACTTTCATCAGAATGTTCCATTACCCCTGTCTAATGTCCGCTTACATCACAATGCATCACAATTACCCCTGTAATCACAGTGCTCCATAACCGCTTTCATCACAATGCTCCATTAATCCTTTCATCGCACTGCTCTATGACTTTGTCATCACAATGTTCCATGCCCTTCTCATCACAATGCTCCATGGCCTTTGTCATCACAATGCTCCATGTTCAATGTAATCATAGTGCTCCACGACCCCTGTCATCACAATGTTCCATGAGACATTTCATCACAAACTCCATGACGCTCGTCATCACAATGCTCCATGGCACTTTGCATCACAATGCTCCATGACCACATTCAGCACAGTGGTCCATGAACCTTATCATCACAATATTCCATGGCTCTTGCCATCAAAATGCCCCATGGCGCTTGTCATCACAATGCTCCATGACCCCTTGTCATCGCAATGCACCATGGCCCCATTCATCACAATGCTCCCAGACATCTTTCATCACAATTCTCCATGAGCACTTTCATCACAATGCTCCACGTGCCTTGTTCATCACAATGCTCCATGACACCTTTTCATCACAATGCTCCATGACCATTTTCATCACAAGTCTCCATGCCCTTATCATCACAGTGCTCCATGAACCCTTTCATCACAATGCTCCATGGCCCTTCTCATCACAATGCCCCATGACCCCTTCCATCACAATGCTCCATGACCCCTTTCATCAAAATGCGCCATGAACATTGTCATAAGAAAGCTCCATGACCACGTTCATCACAATGCTCCATGACCCCTTTCCTTATAATGCTGATGGCTCTTGTCATCACAAAGCTCCATGGCGCTTGTCATCACAAGGCTCCATGACCACTGTAATCACAATGATCCATGACCCCTTTGATAACAATTCTCCATGACCCCTTTCCTCACAATGATCCTTGGCACTTGTCATCACAATGCTCCATGATCCCGGTAATCACAATGATCCTTGACCACTTTCATCACAATGTTCCATGGCCGCTTTCATCACAAGTCTCCATGCCCTTATCATCACAGTGCTCCATGAACCCTTTCATCACAATGCTCCATGGCCCTTCTCATCACAATGCCCCATGACCCCTTCCATCACAATGCTCCATGACCCCTTTCATCAAAATGCGCCATGAACATTGTCATAAGAAAGCTCCATGACCACGTTCATCACAATGCTCCATGACCCCTTCCCTTATAATGCTGATGGCTCTTGTCATCACAAAGCTCCATGGCGCTTGTCATCACAAGGCTCCATGACCACTGTAATCACAATGATCCATGACCCTTTTGATAACAATTCTCCATGACCCCTTTCCTCACAATGATCCTTGGCACTTGTCATCACAATGCTCCATAACCCCTGTCATCACAATGCCCCATGACCCATTTCCCCACAATGCTCCCTGAGCCATGTCATCACAATGCTACTTGTCTTTCTCATTACAATGCTCCATGTCCCCTATCATCAGTCTTCCATGACCCGTTTAATCACAACTCTCCTTAACACTTTTCTCATAATACTCCATGCCATTGTCATCACAAAGTTTCATGCCCCCTGTCACCACAATGCTCCAAGCCCACTCTCAACACAATGCTCCATGAGACTTGTCTCACAATGCTCCATGCCCTTTTCAACACAGTGCTCCATGCCCCCTTTCATTACAATGTTCCATGCCCCCTGTCATCACAAGGCTCCATGCCCTTATCATCACAATGCTCCATGACACCTGTCTTCGCAATGTTCCACGCACTTATCATCACAATACTCCTTGACCCTTGTCTAAAATGGTACATGGCGGTGACGTCACAATGTTCCATGCACCCTGTCATTACAAGGCTCCATGACACTTGTCATCACAATGTTACATGGCCCCTATCATACAAAATGCCATATGACCACTTTCATCACAATGCTCCAAGGCCCCTGTCATCAAAATGCCCCATGAACCCAGTCATCACAATGCTCCAGGCCCCCTGTCATCACAATGAGCCATGACACCTTTCATCACAATGCCCCATAACCACTGTCATCACAATGATCCATGGCCCTTGTCATCACAATGCTCCCTGGTGCATGTCATCACAAAGATCCATGACCACTTTCAGCACAATGCTCCATGACCCCTTTCATCAAAATTTTCCATGACCATTGTCATCACAATGCTCCATGAGCCCTGTCATTACAATGCTCCCTGATCCCTGTCATCACCATGATCCATGGCCCTTGTCATCACAGTGCTCCTTTGCTCTTTTCGTAACAATGCTCCATGATCCCTGTCATCACAATGATCCATGATTACTTTCATCACAATTCTCCTTTTTCCCTTTCATCACAATGATCCCTGGAGCTTGTCAAAACAATGCTCCTCGATTCCCTGTAATCACAATGCCCCATGTCCCCTTTCATCACAATGCTCCCAGTCATCTTTAATCACAATTCTCCATGACCACTTTCATCACAATTCTCCACGTGCCCTGTTCATCACAATGCTCCATGACCCCTTTTCATCACAATGCTCCATGACCATTTTCATCACAAGGCTCCATGCTCTTATCATCACAGTGCTCCATGAACCCTTTCATCACAATGCTCCATGGCCCTTCTCATCACAATGCCCCATGACCCCTTCCATCACAATGCTCCATGACCCCTTTCATCAAAATGCGCTATGAACATTGTCATAAGAAAGCTCCATGACCACGTTCATCACAATGCTCCATGACCCCTTTCCTTACAATTCTCCATGGCCCTTGTCATCACAAAGCTCCAGGGCGCTTGTCATCACAAGGCTCCATGACCACTGTAATCACAATGATCCATGACCCCTTTGATAACAATTCTCTATTACCCCTTTCCTCACAATGAGCCTTGGCGCTTGTCATCACAATGCTCCATGATCCCTGTAATCACAATGATCCTTGACCCCTTTCATCACAATGTTCCATGGCCGCTTTCATCACAATGCTCCATAACCCCTGTCATCACAATGCCCCATGACCCATTTCCCCACAATGTTCCCTGAGCCATGTCATCACAATGCTACTTGTCTTTGTCATTACAATGCTCCATGTCCCCTGTAATCAGAGTCTTCCATGACCCCTTTCATCACAACTCTCCTTAACACTTTTCTCACAATGCTCCATGCCATTGTCATCACAAAGTTTCATGCCCCCTCTCACCACAATGCTCCAAGCCCACTCTCAACACAATGCTCCATGAGACTTGCCTCACAATGCTCCATGCTCTTTTCATCAAAGTGCTCCATGCCCCCTGTCATCACAATGCTCCATGCCCCCTTTCATTACAATGTTCCATGCCCCATGTCATCACAAGGCTCCATGCCCTTATCATCACAATGCTCCATGACACCTGTCTTAGCAATGTTCCACGCACTTATCATCACAATACTCCTTGACCCCTGTCTAAAATGCTACATGGCGGTGACATCACAATGTTCCATGCACCCTGTCATTACAAGGCTCCATGACACTTGTCATCACAATGTTCCATGGCCCCTATCATTCAAAATGCCATATGACCACTTTCATCACAATGCTCCAAGGCCCTTTTCATCACAATGCCCCATGAACCCTGTCATCACAATGCTCCAGGGCCCCTGTCATCACAATGAGCCATGACACCTTTCATCACAATGCTCCATAACCACTGTCATCACAATGATCCATGGCCCTTGTCATCACAATGCTCCCTGGTGCATGTAATCACAAAGATCCATGACCACTTTCAGCACAATGCTCCATGACCCCTTTCATCAAAATTCTCCATGACCATTGTCATCACAATGCTCCATGAGCCCTGTCATTACAATGCTCCCTGACCCCTGTCATCACCATGATCCATGGCCCTTGTCATCACAGTGCTCCTTCGCTCTTGTCGTAACAATGCTCCATGATCCCTGTCATCACAATGATCCATGATTCCTTTCATCACAATTCTCCTTTTCCCCTTTCATCACAGTGATCCCTGGAGCTTGTCAAAACAATGCTCCTCGATTCCCTGTAATCACAATGATCCATGACCCCTTTGATGACAATGCTCCATTACCCCACTAATCACAATGATCCATGGTGATTGTCATCACAATGCTCCATGAACCTTGTCATCACAATGCTCCAGGTCGTTGTAATCACAATATTCCATGACCCCTTTCACCACAAAGCTCCAAGATCCCTGTCATCACAATGCCCCATGACTCCTATCATCACAATGCTCCATGGCACTTGTCCTCACAATGCTCCATGACCCCTGTCATCACAATGCTCCATAGCGCTTTTCATCACAATCCTCCATGACCACTTTCATCACAATGCTCCATGACCACTATCATCACAATGCCCCATGAACTCTGTCATCACAATGCTCCATGGCCCTTGTCATCACAATTCTCCATGACCCCTGTCATCACAATGCTCCATGGCCCTTGTCATCACAATGCTCCATGCACTTATCATCACAATTCTCCATGACACTTGTCATCACAGTGCTCCATGGCGCTTGTCATCACAATGATCCAGATCCTTAGTTCCTGTGTTGGGAGTAGTATCATTGCCTCAATTAGGGAAAATGTCAGTGACTGAGTTGGGAGTAGTGTGAGGGCCCTTGTTAGGGACACTGTCAGTGACTGATTTAGCTGTAGTGTCAGGGTTTTAGTTACGTACACTGTCAGAGCCTGAGTTGGGAATAGTGTCAGGGCCTTTGTTATGGACTGTGTCATTGCCTGAGTTAGGAGTGGTGTCAGTGCCTTAGTTAGGGGTAGCATCAGTGCCTTCGTTAGGTATTGTATCAGCGCCTTCAGTTAGGAATAGATTCAGGGCCTTATTTTGGGACAGTGTCAGTGCCTGAGTTAGGAGTTTTGTCGGCCTTAGTTAGGGACCTTTTCAGGGCCTGAGTTAGGAGTAATGTCAGGGCCTTCCTTAGGTATTGTATCAGTGCCTGAGTTAGGAATAGTGTCAAGGCCTTAGTTAGGGACATTGCCAGGGCATGATTTAGGAGGAGTGTTAGGGTGTGAGTTATGAACAATGTCAGGGCCTTAGTTAGTGACTGTGTCAGTTCCTGAGTTAGGAGTAGAGTCAGGGCCTAAGTTAGAGACAGTGCCAGTGCTGAGTTCGTAGTAGTATCAGGGCCTTAGTTAGAGACAGTGTCAGGGCCTGAGTTAGGAGTAGTGTTAGAGGCTTTGTTAGGGACAGTGTCAGTGCCTGAGTTAAGTGTAGCGTCACAGCTTTAGTTAGGGCCAGTGTCCGGGCCTTAGTTAAGACCAGTGTCAGGGCCTATGATAGGAATCAGATCAGGGCCTGTGTTACGAGTAGTGCCAGGGACATAGTTAAGGACAGTGTCAGGGCCTGAGTCCTGACTTATTCCTAACTTTCCTCACTAAGGATTTTTGACACTACTGCTAATTCAGGTCCTGATAATATCCCTTACTAAGGCCCTGACCTTTTCCCTGGCTAAGGCCCTGAACTTATCCTAAGTCAGGCCCTGATACTTTCCCTAACAATGGCCCTGGCACTACACTTAACTTAGGCCCCGAAATGATACCTAACAAAGGCTCTGTTGCTAGTCCAAACTAAAGCCCTAAAATTGGTCTTAAATAAGGCCTTGACACTAATCCTAACTCAGGCCCTAACACTGTCCCTAGCTAAGGCCCTGACAGTACGCCTAACTCAGGCCCTCATACGATTCCTAACAATGTCTCTGATGCTAGTCCAAACTAAGGTCCTGAAATTGGACCTAAATAAGGCCTTGACACGAATCGTAACTCAGGCCCTAGCACTGTCCCTAACTAGGTCTCTGACAGTACACCTAAGTCAGACCCTGACACTGTCCCTAAGCAAGGCCCTGACACTACTCCTAACTCAGTCCCTTACACTGTATCTAACAAAGTCACTGCTGCTAGGCCTAACTCAGGCCCTCAAAGTGTCTGTAAGTAAGGCCCTGCTGCCATCACTATGTAAAGTCAAGTCCTGATATTATCCTGAGCTAATATCCTGACCTATGTCTTTCCAAGGTCCTGAAACTGTCCCAAAGTAAGCCCTAATGCTGTCCATAAGTGAAGACCTGAGGCTGTCCCTAACTCAGGCCCTGAAGCTTTCCTTAACTGAAGCCTTGAAGCTGTGACTAACTCAGGCCCTGATCATGTATTTCACGAAGACCTTAATGCTGATCCAGCAAAGACGCTGATGCTGCTCCAAAGTCATGCCCTGACAGTGTGCCCAGCAAAGGGCCTGATGCTAGGCCTCACACAGGCCCTGTCGCTCTCCCGAAGTCAGGCCCTGACACTGTCACTAACTAAGGCCCTGACTCTACTCCTAACTCAGTCCCGTAAAGTGTACCTAACAAAGGCTCTGATGCTAGTCGTAACTCCGGGCATGACACTGTCTCTAACTAAGGGCTGCTGCCATCAATATCTAAAGTCCTGACATTATCCGGAGCTAATATCCTGACCCATGTCTTACCAAGGTCCTGAAACTCCCCCAAAGTAAGCCCTGACGCTGTCCCTAAGTGAGGCCCTGCAGCTTTCCCTAACTAACTCAGGCCTTGATTCTGTGACTAACTCAGACCATGGTCATATATTTAACTAAGACCCTAAGGCTGATCCAACAGAGGCCCTGAGGCTGCTCCTAAGTCATGCCCTGACAGTGTCCCCAGCTAAGGGTCTGATACTAGGACTCACTCAGACCCTATCGCTCTCCCTAAGTCAGGCTCTGATGCTGTCCCTACCTGAAGCCCTAACACTGGTTCTGAATAAGGCCCTGAGAGTCTCAGTAACAAAGGTCTTCACACTATCCTTAGGTCATTTCCTGACACTATCCCTACATGTTAAACAGACACTGTCACTAGCTAATGTCCTGCCTCTTATGCTAACTGAAGCCCTTAGGCTGTGCCTGCCTCAGGCACTGAATTTAGTCCCAAGACCGTGAAACTGTCCCGAACTAAGGCCTAGATGCTCGTCCTACATCTGGCCCTGACACTGTCCCTAACTAAGGCCCTAACACTATTGCTAACTGAGGACCTGACACTGGACCTATCAGGGGCCCGCTACTCCTAACTAACGCCTTGACACTGTCCCTTACTTAGGCCCTGCTACCATCAATATCTAAAGTCCTGACATTATCCTGAGCTAATATCCTAACTCATCTCTTACCAAGGTCCTGAAACTCTCCCTAAGGAAGCCCTGATGCTCTCCCTAAGTGAGGCCTTGAGGCTGTCCCTAACAGAGGCCCTGATAATATCTTTAACATAGCCCCTGAGGCTGATCCTACTTTGGCTCTTATGTTGCTCCTAAGTCATGCCCTGACACTGTCCCTAGCTAAGGCCCTGACGCTAGGCCTCACTCAGGCCCTGTCGCTCTCCCTAAGTCAGGCTCTGACGCTGTCCCTACCCGAAGCCCTGACACTCACTGGTCCTTAATTAGGCCCTGATGCTCTAAGTAACCAAGGTCTTGACACTATCCCTAGGTCATTTCCTGAAACTATCCCTAGATCTTAACCTAACCTTCTCTTTAGCTAATATCGAGATTAGCTAAAGAGATTCTTTAGAACGAGATTCTTTCATCTTTTGAATATGGTTTTCTTAAAAACATAATTTTATAGTGTTACTAACTTTAAACAAAATGTACTCAACTGCTGTGGAATAGTCCTTCATAGGAGCGTGCATGGTTCACTTCTGCATCTGCTTGTGGTGGTGTTCAAGTTGCTTTCAGCTGTAGATCCTCTTATGCTAGCTAAATCTGTGATTCTGTCCCTAAATGAGGCCCTGAATTTAGGTCCGAGGCCGTGAACCTGTCCCTAACTGAGGCCTGGAAGCGCGTCCTAACGCAGGTCCTGACACTGTCCCTAACTAAGGCCCTGACACTACACCTAACTCCGTCACTGACAGTGTACCTAACAAAGGCTCTGATGCTAGTCCTAACTTAGGCCTGACACTGCCTCTAACTAAGGCCCTGCTGCCGTCAATATCTGAACACCTGACATTATCCTGAGCTAATATCCTGACCCATGTCTTACCAAGGTCCTGAAACTTTCCCAAAGTAAGCCCTGACGCTGTCCCTAAGTGAGACCTTGAGGCTGTTCCTAACAGAGGCCTTGATAATATCTTTAACGAAGACCCTAATGCTGATCGTACAGAGGCCTTTATGCTGCTCCTAAGTCATGCCCTGATACTGTCCCTTACTCAGGCCCCAGGCCTCTGTTGCTGTACCTTTGTTAGGCGCTAACGCTGTCCGTACATCAAGCCCTGGCACTGGTCCTGATTAAGGCCCTCACGCTGCTGCTAACTAAGGCCCTGAGGCTCTCAATGACTAAGGTCTTCTCGTTATCCCTTGGTCATTTCCTTTCACTATCTCTGGCCTGGAACCTGACTCTGTCCCGAGATAATCTCCTGCATCTTATGCTGACTGAAACCCTAATGCTCTCCCTAACTACGGCCCTGACTACGCCTAACTAAGGCCATGACACTGTCTCTAACAAAGGCCCAGAATCTGTCCCTAATATAGGCCCTGCTGCCAGCAATAACTAAAATCCTGACACTCTCCTGAGATAATATCCTGACCCATTTCTAACCAAGGTCTTGACACTCTCCCTAAGAAAGCCCTGTCACTGTCTTTAAGTGAAGACCTGAGGCTGTCCGTAACTCAGGCCCTGAAGCTTTCCCTAACTGAGGCCTTGACGCTGTGACTAACTAGGGCTCTGCTCATGTTTAACTAAGAGCCTAAAGCTGATCCAACAAAGGCACTGATAGTGCTCCTACGTCACTCCCTGACAGTGTCCCCAGCTGAGGGCCTGACATTAGGCCTCACTCAGACCCTGTCGCTCTCCCTAAGTCAGGCCCTGATACTGTCCCTAGCTGAAGCCCTAACACTGGTTCTGAATAAGGCCCTGATATTCTCAGTAACAGAGGTCTTCACACTATCTTTAGGTCATTTCCTGACACGATTCCTAGCCTTCACCCTAACCCTGTCCCGAGTTACTATCCTACATCTTATGCTAACTAAAGACTTTATGCTGTGCCTACCTCAGGCACTGAATTTAGTCCCAAGACCGCTAGACTGTCCCTCACTAGGCTCCATGCCCTTATCGTCACAATGTTCCATGACCACTGTCATCACAATGCTCCACGCCCTTATCATCACAATGCCCCATGACCCCTGTCATCACAATGCTCCATGACCCCTTCCATCACAATGCTCCGTGACCCCTTTCATCAAAATGCGCCATGACCATTGTCATCACAATGCTCCATGACCCCTGGCATCCCAAAGCTCCATGACCACTCTCATCGCAATGCTTCATGACCCTTGTCATTGCAATGCTACATACCATTGTCATCACAATGCTCCATACCCCATGTCATCACATTGGCCCATGACCCTTGTCTCACAATGTTCCATGCTCTTGTGATCATAATGCTCCATGCCCCCTGTCATCACAATGCCCCGTGACTCCTATCATCACAATGCTCCATGTCCCCTGTCATCACAATGCTCCATGACCCCGGTCATCACAGTGCTCCATTACCCTTGTCATCACAATGCTCCAGGTCCCCTGTCATTCACAAAGCCAAATGACCCTTGTCTTCACAATGCTTCATGGCCCTTGTCCTCACAATGCCCCATGACCCCTATCATCAAATTGCTCCATGTCCCCGTTTATCACAATGCTCTAAATTACACCTGTAATCACAGTGCTCCATAACACTTTTCCTCACAATGCTCCATGCCCCTTTTCATCACAATGAGCCATGAAAACTTTCATCAGAATGTTCCATTACCCCTGTCTAATGTCCGCTTACATCACAATGCATCACAATTACCCCTGTAATCACAGTGCTCCATAACCGCTTTCATCACAATGCTCCATTAATCCTTTCATCGCACTGCTCTATGACTTTGTCATCACAATGTTCCATGCCCTTCTCATCACAATGCTCCATGGCCTTTGTCATCACAATGCTCCATGTTCAATGTAATCATAGTGCTCCACGACCCCTGTCATCACAATGTTCCATGAGACATTTCATCACAAACTCCATGACGCTCGTCATCACAATGCTCCATGGCACTTTGCATCACAATGCTCCATGACCACATTCAGCACAGTGGTCCATGAACCTTATCATCACAATATTCCATGGCTCTTGCCATCAAAATGCCCCATGGCGCTTGTCATCACAATGCTCCATGACCCCTTGTCATCGCAATGCACCATGGCCCCATTCATCACAATGCTCCCAGACATCTTTCATCACAATTCTCCATGAGCACTTTCATCACAATGCTCCACGTGCCTTGTTCATCACAATGCTCCATGACACCTTTTCATCACAATGCTCCATGACCATTTTCATCACAAGTCTCCATGCCCTTATCATCACAGTGCTCCATGAACCCTTTCATCACAATGCTCCATGGCCCTTCTCATCACAATGCCCCATGACCCCTTCCATCACAATGCTCCATGACCCCTTTCATCAAAATGCGCCATGAACATTGTCATAAGAAAGCTCCATGACCACGTTCATCACAATGCTCCATGACCCCTTTCCTTATAATGCTGATGGCTCTTGTCATCACAAAGCTCCATGGCGCTTGTCATCACAAGGCTCCATGACCACTGTAATCACAATGATCCATGACCCCTTTGATAACAATTCTCCATGACCCCTTTCCTCACAATGATCCTTGGCACTTGTCATCACAATGCTCCATGATCCCGGTAATCACAATGATCCTTGACCACTTTCATCACAATGTTCCATGGCCGCTTTCATCACAAGTCTCCATGCCCTTATCATCACAGTGCTCCATGAACCCTTTCATCACAATGCTCCATGGCCCTTCTCATCACAATGCCCCATGACCCCTTCCATCACAATGCTCCATGACCCCTTTCATCAAAATGCGCCATGAACATTGTCATAAGAAAGCTCCATGACCACGTTCATCACAATGCTCCATGACCCCTTCCCTTATAATGCTGATGGCTCTTGTCATCACAAAGCTCCATGGCGCTTGTCATCACAAGGCTCCATGACCACTGTAATCACAATGATCCATGACCCTTTTGATAACAATTCTCCATGACCCCTTTCCTCACAATGATCCTTGGCACTTGTCATCACAATGCTCCATAACCCCTGTCATCACAATGCCCCATGACCCATTTCCCCACAATGCTCCCTGAGCCATGTCATCACAATGCTACTTGTCTTTCTCATTACAATGCTCCATGTCCCCTATCATCAGTCTTCCATGACCCGTTTAATCACAACTCTCCTTAACACTTTTCTCATAATACTCCATGCCATTGTCATCACAAAGTTTCATGCCCCCTGTCACCACAATGCTCCAAGCCCACTCTCAACACAATGCTCCATGAGACTTGTCTCACAATGCTCCATGCCCTTTTCAACACAGTGCTCCATGCCCCCTTTCATTACAATGTTCCATGCCCCCTGTCATCACAAGGCTCCATGCCCTTATCATCACAATGCTCCATGACACCTGTCTTCGCAATGTTCCACGCACTTATCATCACAATACTCCTTGACCCTTGTCTAAAATGGTACATGGCGGTGACGTCACAATGTTCCATGCACCCTGTCATTACAAGGCTCCATGACACTTGTCATCACAATGTTACATGGCCCCTATCATACAAAATGCCATATGACCACTTTCATCACAATGCTCCAAGGCCCCTGTCATCAAAATGCCCCATGAACCCAGTCATCACAATGCTCCAGGCCCCCTGTCATCACAATGAGCCATGACACCTTTCATCACAATGCCCCATAACCACTGTCATCACAATGATCCATGGCCCTTGTCATCACAATGCTCCCTGGTGCATGTCATCACAAAGATCCATGACCACTTTCAGCACAATGCTCCATGACCCCTTTCATCAAAATTTTCCATGACCATTGTCATCACAATGCTCCATGAGCCCTGTCATTACAATGCTCCCTGATCCCTGTCATCACCATGATCCATGGCCCTTGTCATCACAGTGCTCCTTTGCTCTTTTCGTAACAATGCTCCATGATCCCTGTCATCACAATGATCCATGATTACTTTCATCACAATTCTCCTTTTTCCCTTTCATCACAATGATCCCTGGAGCTTGTCAAAACAATGCTCCTCGATTCCCTGTAATCACAATGCCCCATGTCCCCTTTCATCACAATGCTCCCAGTCATCTTTAATCACAATTCTCCATGACCACTTTCATCACAATTCTCCACGTGCCCTGTTCATCACAATGCTCCATGACCCCTTTTCATCACAATGCTCCATGACCATTTTCATCACAAGGCTCCATGCTCTTATCATCACAGTGCTCCATGAACCCTTTCATCACAATGCTCCATGGCCCTTCTCATCACAATGCCCCATGACCCCTTCCATCACAATGCTCCATGACCCCTTTCATCAAAATGCGCTATGAACATTGTCATAAGAAAGCTCCATGACCACGTTCATCACAATGCTCCATGACCCCTTTCCTTACAATTCTCCATGGCCCTTGTCATCACAAAGCTCCAGGGCGCTTGTCATCACAAGGCTCCATGACCACTGTAATCACAATGATCCATGACCCCTTTGATAACAATTCTCTATTACCCCTTTCCTCACAATGAGCCTTGGCGCTTGTCATCACAATGCTCCATGATCCCTGTAATCACAATGATCCTTGACCCCTTTCATCACAATGTTCCATGGCCGCTTTCATCACAATGCTCCATAACCCCTGTCATCACAATGCCCCATGACCCATTTCCCCACAATGTTCCCTGAGCCATGTCATCACAATGCTACTTGTCTTTGTCATTACAATGCTCCATGTCCCCTGTAATCAGAGTCTTCCATGACCCCTTTCATCACAACTCTCCTTAACACTTTTCTCACAATGCTCCATGCCATTGTCATCACAAAGTTTCATGCCCCCTCTCACCACAATGCTCCAAGCCCACTCTCAACACAATGCTCCATGAGACTTGCCTCACAATGCTCCATGCTCTTTTCATCAAAGTGCTCCATGCCCCCTGTCATCACAATGCTCCATGCCCCCTTTCATTACAATGTTCCATGCCCCATGTCATCACAAGGCTCCATGCCCTTATCATCACAATGCTCCATGACACCTGTCTTAGCAATGTTCCACGCACTTATCATCACAATACTCCTTGACCCCTGTCTAAAATGCTACATGGCGGTGACATCACAATGTTCCATGCACCCTGTCATTACAAGGCTCCATGACACTTGTCATCACAATGTTCCATGGCCCCTATCATTCAAAATGCCATATGACCACTTTCATCACAATGCTCCAAGGCCCTTTTCATCACAATGCCCCATGAACCCTGTCATCACAATGCTCCAGGCCCCCTGTCATCACAATGAGCCATGACACCTTTCATCACAATGCTCCATAACCACTGTCATCACAATGATCCATGGCCCTTGTCATCACAATGCTCCCTGGTGCATGTAATCACAAAGATCCATGACCACTTTCAGCACAATGCTCCATGACCCCTTTCATCAAAATTCTCCATGACCATTGTCATCACAATGCTCCATGAGCCCTGTCATTACAATGCTCCCTGACCCCTGTCATCACCATGATCCATGGCCCTTGTCATCACAGTGCTCCTTCGCTCTTGTCGTAACAATGCTCCATGATCCCTGTCATCACAATGATCCATGATTCCTTTCATCACAATTCTCCTTTTCCCCTTTCATCACAGTGATCCCTGGAGCTTGTCAAAACAATGCTCCTCGATTCCCTGTAATCACAATGATCCATGACCCCTTTGATGACAATGCTCCATTACCCCACTAATCACAATGATCCATGGTGATTGTCATCACAATGCTCCATGAACCTTGTCATCACAATGCTCCAGGTCGTTGTAATCACAATATTCCATGACCCCTTTCACCACAAAGCTCCAAGATCCCTGTCATCACAATGCCCCATGACTCCTATCATCACAATGCTCCATGGCACTTGTCCTCACAATGCTCCATGACCCCTGTCATCACAATGCTCCATAGCGCTTTTCATCACAATCCTCCATGACCACTTTCATCACAATGCTCCATGACCACTATCATCACAATGCCCCATGAACTCTGTCATCACAATGCTCCATGGCCCTTGTCATCACAATTCTCCATGACCCCTGTCATCACAATGCTCCATGGCCCTTGTCATCACAATGCTCCATGCACTTATCATCACAATTCTCCATGACACTTGTCATCACAGTGCTCCATGGCGCTTGTCATCACAATGATCCAGATCCTTAGTTCCTGTGTTGGGAGTAGTATCATTGCCTCAATTAGGGAAAATGTCAGTGACTGAGTTGGGAGTAGTGTGAGGGCCCTTGTTAGGGACACTGTCAGTGACTGATTTAGCTGTAGTGTCAGGGTTTTAGTTACGTACACTGTCAGAGCCTGAGTTGGGAATAGTGTCAGGGCCTTTGTTATGGACTGTGTCATTGCCTGAGTTAGGAGTGGTGTCAGTGCCTTAGTTAGGGGTAGCATCAGTGCCTTCGTTAGGTATTGTATCAGCGCCTCAGTTAGGAATAGATTCAGGGCCTTATTTTGGGACAGTGTCAGTGCCTGAGTTAGGAGTTTTGTCGGCCTTAGTTAGGGACCTTTTCAGGGCCTGAGTTAGGAGTAATGTCAGGGCCTTCCTTAGGTATTGTATCAGTGCCTGAGTTAGGAATAGTGTCAAGGCCTTAGTTAGGGACATTGCCAGGGCATGATTTAGGAGGAGTGTTAGGGTGTGAGTTATGAACAATGTCAGGGCCTTAGTTAGTGACTGTGTCAGTTCCTGAGTTAGGAGTAGAGTCAGGGCCTAAGTTAGAGACAGTGCCAGTGCTGAGTTCGTAGTAGTATCAGGGCCTTAGTTAGAGACAGTGTCAGGGCCTGAGTTAGGAGTAGTGTTAGAGGCTTTGTTAGGGACAGTGTCAGTGCCTGAGTTAAGTGTAGCGTCACAGCTTTAGTTAGGGCCAGTGTCCGGGCCTTAGTTAAGACCAGTGTCAGGGCCTATGATAGGAATCAGATCAGGGCCTGTGTTACGAGTAGTGCCAGGGACATAGTTAAGGACAGTGTCAGGGCCTGAGTCCTGACTTATTCCTAACTTTCCTCACTAAGGATTTTTGACACTACTGCTAATTCAGGTCCTGATAATATCCCTTACTAAGGCCCTGACCTTTTCCCTGGCTAAGGCCCTGAACTTATCCTAAGTCAGGCCCTGATACTTTCCCTAACAATGGCCCTGGCACTACACTTAACTTAGGCCCCGAAATGATACCTAACAAAGGCTCTGTTGCTAGTCCAAACTAAAGCCCTAAAATTGGTCTTAAATAAGGCCTTGACACTAATCCTAACTCAGGCCCTAACACTGTCCCTAGCTAAGGCCCTGACAGTACGCCTAACTCAGGCCCTCATACGATTCCTAACAATGTCTCTGATGCTAGTCCAAACTAAGGTCCTGAAATTGGACCTAAATAAGGCCTTGACACGAATCGTAACTCAGGCCCTAGCACTGTCCCTAACTAGGTCTCTGACAGTACACCTAAGTCAGACCCTGACACTGTCCCTAAGCAAGGCCCTGACACTACTCCTAACTCAGTCCCTTACACTGTATCTAACAAAGTCACTGCTGCTAGGCCTAACTCAGGCCCTCAAAGTGTCTGTAAGTAAGGCCCTGCTGCCATCACTATGTAAAGTCAAGTCCTGATATTATCCTGAGCTAATATCCTGACCTATGTCTTTCCAAGGTCCTGAAACTGTCCCAAAGTAAGCCCTAATGCTGTCCATAAGTGAAGACCTGAGGCTGTCCCTAACTCAGGCCCTGAAGCTTTCCTTAACTGAAGCCTTGAAGCTGTGACTAACTCAGGCCCTGATCATGTATTTCACGAAGACCTTAATGCTGATCCAGCAAAGACGCTGATGCTGCTCCAAAGTCATGCCCTGACAGTGTGCCCAGCAAAGGGCCTGATGCTAGGCCTCACTCAGGCCCTGTCGCTCTCCCGAAGTCAGGCCCTGACACTGTCACTAAGTAAGGCCCTGACTCTACTCCTAACTCAGTCCCGTAAAGTGTGCCTAACAAAGGCTCTGATGCTAGTCGTAACTCAGGGCCTGACACTGTCTCTAACTAAGGGCTGCTGCCATCAATATCTAAAGTCCTGACATTATCCGGAGCTAATATCCTGACCCATGTCTTACCAAGGTCCTGAAACTCTCCCAAAGTAAGCCCTGACGCTGTCCCTAAGGGAGGCCCTGCAGCTTTCCCTAACTAACTCAGGCCTTGATTCTGTGACTAACTCAGACCATGGTCATATATTTAACTAAGACCCTAAGGCTGATCCAACAGAGGCCCTGAGGCTGCTCCTAAGTCATGCCCTGACAGTGTCCCCAGCTAAGGGTCTGATACTAGGACTCACTCAGACCCTATCGCTCTCCCTAAGTCAGGCTCTGATGCTGTCCCTACCTGAAGCCCTAACACTGGTTCTGAATAAGGCCCTGAGAGTCTCAGTAACAAAGGTCTTCACACTATCCTTAGGTCATTTCCTGACACTATCCCTACATGTTAAACTGACACTGTCACTAGCTAATGTCCTGCCTCTTATGCTAACTGAAGCCCTTAGGCTGTGCCTGCCTCAGGCACTGAATTTAGTCCCAAGACCGTGAAACTGTCCCGAACTAAGGCCTAGATGCTCGTCCTACATCTGGCCCTGACACTGTCCCTAACTAAGGCCCTAACACTATTGCTAACTGAGGACCTGACACTGGACCTATCAGGGGCCCGCTACTCCTAACTAACGCCTTGACACTGTCCCTTACTTAGGCCCTGCTACCATCAATATCTAAAGTCCTGACATTATCCTGAGCTAATATCCTAATTCATCTCTTACCAAGGTCCTGAAACTCTCCCTAAGGAAGCCCTGATGCTCTCCCTAAGTGAGGCCTTGAGGCTGTCCCTAACAGAGGCCCTGATAATATCTTTAACATAGCCCCTGAGGCTGATCCTACTTTGGCTCTTATGTTGCTCCTAAGTCATGCCCTGACACTGTCCCTAGCTAAGGCCCTGACGCTAGGCCTCACTCAGGCCCTGTCGCTCTCCCTAAGTCAGGCTCTGACGCTGTCCCTACCCGAAGCCCTGACACTCACTGGTCCTTAATTAGGCCCTGATGCTCTAAGTAACCAAGGTCTTGACACTATCCCTAGGTCATTTCCTGAAACTATCCCTAGATCTTAACCTAACCTTCTCTTTAGCTAATATCAAGATTAGCTAAAGAGATTCTTTAGAACGAGATTCTTTCATCTTTTGAATATGGTTTTCTTAAAAACATAATTTTATAGTGTTACTAACTTTAAACAAAATGTACTCAACTGCTGTGGAATAGTCCTTCATAGGAGCGTGCATGGTTCACTTCTGCATCTGCTTGTGGTGGTGTTCAAGTTGCTTTCAGCTGTAGATCCTCTTATGCTAGCTAAATCTGTGATTCTGTCCCTAAATGAGGCCCTGAATTTAGGTCCGAGGCCGTGAACCTGTCCCTAACTGAGGCCTGGAAGCGCGTCCTAACGCAGGTCCTGACACTGTCCCTAACTAAGGCCCTGACACTACACCTAACTCCGTCACTGACAGTGTACCTAACAAAGGCTCTGATGCTAGTCCTAACTTAGGCCTGACACTGCCTCTAACTAAGGCCCTGATGCCGTCAATATCTGAACACCTGACATTATCCTGAGCTAATATCCTGACCCATGTCTTACCAAGGTCCTGAAACTTTCCCAAAGTAAGCCCTGACGCTGTCCCTAAGTGAGACCTTGAGGCTGTTCCTAACAGAGGCCTTGATAATATCTTTAACGAAGACCCTAATGCTGATCGTACAGAGGCCTTTATGCTGCTCCTAAGTCATGCCCTGATACTGTCCCTTACTCAGGCCCCAGGCCTCTGTTGCTGTACCTTTGTTAGGCGCTAACGCTGTCCGTACATCAAGCCCTGGCACTGGTCCTGATTAAGGCCCTCACGCTGCTGCTAACTAAGGCCCTGAGGCTCTCAATGACTAAGGTCTTCTCGTTATCCCTTGGTCATTTCCTTTCACTATCTCTGGCCTGGAACCTGACTCTGTCCCGAGATAATCTCCTGCATCTTATGCTGACTGAAACCCTAATGCTCTCCCTAACTACGGCCCTGACTACGCCTAACTAAGGCCATGACACTGTCTCTAACAAAGGCCCAGAATCTGTCCCTAATATAGGCCCTGCTGCCAGCAATAACTAAAATCCTGACACTCTCCTGAGATAATATCCTGACCCATTTCTAACCAAGGTCTTGACACTCTCCCTAAGAAAGCCCTGTCACT
Source organism: Balaenoptera physalus (assembly GCF_965194825.1). Classification (NCBI taxonomy): domain Eukaryota; kingdom Metazoa; phylum Chordata; class Mammalia; order Artiodactyla; family Balaenopteridae; genus Balaenoptera; species Balaenoptera physalus. The sequence goes on along the minus strand of NW_028124366.1, from coordinate 30,642 downwards.
GTCTTTAAGTGAAGACCTGAGGCTGTCCGTAACTCAGGCCCTGAAGCTTTCCCTAACTGAGGCCTTGACGCTGTGACTAACTAGGGCTCTGCTCATGTTTAACTAAGAGCCTAAAGCTGATCCAACAAAGGCACTGATAGTGCTCCTACGTCACTCCCTGACAGTGTCCCCAGCTGAGGGCCTGACATTAGGCCTCACTCAGACCCTGTCGCTCTCCCTAAGTCAGGCCCTGATACTGTCCCTAGCTGAAGCCCTAACACTGGTTCTGAATAAGGCCCTGATATTCTCAGTAACAGAGGTCTTCACACTATCTTTAGGTCATTTCCTGACACGATTCCTAGCCTTCACCCTAACCCTGTCCCGAGTTACTATCCTACGTCTTATGCTAACTAAAGACCTTATGCTGTGCCTACCTCAGGCACTGAATTTAGTCCCAAGACCGCTAGACTGTCCCTCACTAGGCTCCATGCCCTTATCGTCACAATGTTCCATGACCACTGTCATCACAATGCTCCACGCCCTTATCATCACAATGCCCCATGACCCCTGTCATCACAATGCTCCATGACCCCTTCCATCACAATGCTCCGTGACCCCTTTCATCAAAATGCGCCATGACCATTGTCATCACAATGCTCCATGACCCCTGGCATCCCAAAGCTCCATGACCACTCTCATCGCAATGCTTCATGACCCTTGTCATTGCAATGCTACATACCATTGTCATCACAATGCTCCATACCCCATGTCATCACATTGGCCCATGACCCTTGTCTCACAATGTTCCATGCTCTTGTGATCATAATGCTCCATGCCCCCTGTCATCACAATGCCCCGTGACTCCTATCATCACAATGCTCCATGTCCCCTGTCATCACAATGCTCCATGACCCCGGTCATCACAGTGCTCCATTACCCTTGTCATCACAATGCTCCAGGTCCCCTGTCATTCACAAAGCCAAATGACCCTTGTCTTCACAATGCTTCATGGCCCTTGTCCTCACAATGCCCCATGACCCCTATCATCAAATTGCTCCATGTCCCCGTTTATCACAATGCTCTAAATTACACCTGTAATCACAGTGCTCCATAACACTTTTCCTCACAATGCTCCATGCCCCTTTTCATCACAATGAGCCATGAAAACTTTCATCAGAATGTTCCATTACCCCTGTCTAATGTCCGCTTACATCACAATGCATCACAATTACCCCTGTAATCACAGTGCTCCATAACCGCTTTCATCACAATGCTCCATTAATCCTTTCATCGCACTGCTCTATGACTTTGTCATCACAATGTTCCATGCCCTTCTCATCACAATGCTCCATGGCCTTTGTCATCACAATGCTCCATGTTCAATGTAATCATAGTGCTCCACGACCCCTGTCATCACAATGTTCCATGAGACATTTCATCACAAACTCCATGACGCTCGTCATCACAATGCTCCATGGCACTTTGCATCACAATGCTCCATGACCACATTCAGCACAGTGGTCCATGAACCTTATCATCACAATATTCCATGGCTCTTGCCATCAAAATGCCCCATGGCGCTTGTCATCACAATGCTCCATGACCCCTTGTCATCGCAATGCACCATGGCCCCATTCATCACAATGCTCCCAGACATCTTTCATCACAATTCTCCATGAGCACTTTCATCACAATGCTCCACGTGCCTTGTTCATCACAATGCTCCATGACACCTTTTCATCACAATGCTCCATGACCATTTTCATCACAAGTCTCCATGCCCTTATCATCACAGTGCTCCATGAACCCTTTCATCACAATGCTCCATGGCCCTTCTCATCACAATGCCCCATGACCCCTTCCATCACAATGCTCCATGACCCCTTTCATCAAAATGCGCCATGAACATTGTCATAAGAAAGCTCCATGACCACGTTCATCACAATGCTCCATGACCCCTTTCCTTATAATGCTGATGGCTCTTGTCATCACAAAGCTCCATGGCGCTTGTCATCACAAGGCTCCATGACCACTGTAATCACAATGATCCATGACCCCTTTGATAACAATTCTCCATGACCCCTTTCCTCACAATGATCCTTGGCACTTGTCATCACAATGCTCCATGATCCCGGTAATCACAATGATCCTTGACCACTTTCATCACAATGTTCCATGGCCGCTTTCATCACAAGTCTCCATGCCCTTATCATCACAGTGCTCCATGAACCCTTTCATCACAATGCTCCATGGCCCTTCTCATCACAATGCCCCATGACCCCTTCCATCACAATGCTCCATGACCCCTTTCATCAAAATGCGCCATGAACATTGTCATAAGAAAGCTCCATGACCACGTTCATCACAATGCTCCATGACCCCTTCCCTTATAATGCTGATGGCTCTTGTCATCACAAAGCTCCATGGCGCTTGTCATCACAAGGCTCCATGACCACTGTAATCACAATGATCCATGACCCCTTTGATAACAATTCTCCATGACCCCTTTCCTCACAATGATCCTTGGCACTTGTCATCACAATGCTCCATAACCCCTGTCATCACAATGCCCCATGACCCATTTCCCCACAATGCTCCCTGAGCCATGTCATCACAATGCTACTTGTCTTTCTCATTACAATGCTCCATGTCCCCTATCATCAGTCTTCCATGACCCGTTTAATCACAACTCTCCTTAACACTTTTCTCATAATACTCCATGCCATTGTCATCACAAAGTTTCATGCCCCCTGTCACCACAATGCTCCAAGCCCACTCTCAACACAATGCTCCATGAGACTTGTCTCACAATGCTCCATGCCCTTTTCAACACAGTGCTCCATGCCCCCTTTCATTACAATGTTCCATGCCCCCTGTCATCACAAGGCTCCATGCCCTTATCATCACAATGCTCCATGACACCTGTCTTCGCAATGTTCCACGCACTTATCATCACAATACTCCTTGACCCTTGTCTAAAATGGTACATGGCGGTGACGTCACAATGTTCCATGCACCCTGTCATTACAAGGCTCCATGACACTTGTCATCACAATGTTACATGGCCCCTATCATACAAAATGCCATATGACCACTTTCATCACAATGCTCCAAGGCCCCTGTCATCAAAATGCCCCATGAACCCAGTCATCACAATGCTCCAGGCCCCCTGTCATCACAATGAGCCATGACACCTTTCATCACAATGCCCCATAACCACTGTCATCACAATGATCCATGGCCCTTGTCATCACAATGCTCCCTGGTGCATGTCATCACAAAGATCCATGACCACTTTCAGCACAATGCTCCATGACCCCTTTCATCAAAATTTTCCATGACCATTGTCATCACAATGCTCCATGAGCCCTGTCATTACAATGCTCCCTGATCCCTGTCATCACCATGATCCATGGCCCTTGTCATCACAGTGCTCCTTTGCTCTTTTCGTAACAATGCTCCATGATCCCTGTCATCACAATGATCCATGATTACTTTCATCACAATTCTCCTTTTTCCCTTTCATCACAATGATCCCTGGAGCTTGTCAAAACAATGCTCCTCGATTCCCTGTAATCACAATGCCCCATGTCCCCTTTCATCACAATGCTCCCAGTCATCTTTAATCACAATTCTCCATGACCACTTTCATCACAATTCTCCACGTGCCCTGTTCATCACAATGCTCCATGACCCCTTTTCATCACAATGCTCCATGACCATTTTCATCACAAGGCTCCATGCTCTTATCATCACAGTGCTCCATGAACCCTTTCATCACAATGCTCCATGGCCCTTCTCATCACAATGCCCCATGACCCCTTCCATCACAATGCTCCATGACCCCTTTCATCAAAATGCGCTATGAACATTGTCATAAGAAAGCTCCATGACCACGTTCATCACAATGCTCCATGACCCCTTTCCTTACAATTCTCCATGGCCCTTGTCATCACAAAGCTCCAGGGCGCTTGTCATCACAAGGCTCCATGACCACTGTAATCACAATGATCCATGACCCCTTTGATAACAATTCTCTATTACCCCTTTCCTCACAATGAGCCTTGGCGCTTGTCATCACAATGCTCCATGATCCCTGTAATCACAATGATCCTTGACCCCTTTCATCACAATGTTCCATGGCCGCTTTCATCACAATGCTCCATAACCCCTGTCATCACAATGCCCCATGACCCATTTCCCCACAATGTTCCCTGAGCCATGTCATCACAATGCTACTTGTCTTTGTCATTACAATGCTCCATGTCCCCTGTAATCAGAGTCTTCCATGACCCCTTTCATCACAACTCTCCTTAACACTTTTCTCACAATGCTCCATGCCATTGTCATCACAAAGTTTCATGCCCCCTCTCACCACAATGCTCCAAGCCCACTCTCAACACAATGCTCCATGAGACTTGCCTCACAATGCTCCATGCTCTTTTCATCAAAGTGCTCCATGCCCCCTGTCATCACAATGCTCCATGCCCCCTTTCATTACAATGTTCCATGCCCCATGTCATCACAAGGCTCCATGCCCTTATCATCACAATGCTCCATGACACCTGTCTTAGCAATGTTCCACGCACTTATCATCACAATACTCCTTGACCCCTGTCTAAAATGCTACATGGCGGTGACATCACAATGTTCCATGCACCCTGTCATTACAAGGCTCCATGACACTTGTCATCACAATGTTCCATGGCCCCTATCATTCAAAATGCCATATGACCACTTTCATCACAATGCTCCAAGGCCCTTTTCATCACAATGCCCCATGAACCCTGTCATCACAATGCTCCAGGCCCCCTGTCATCACAATGAGCCATGACACCTTTCATCACAATGCTCCATAACCACTGTCATCACAATGATCCATGGCCCTTGTCATCACAATGCTCCCTGGTGCATGTCATCACAAAGATCCATGACCACTTTCAGCACAATGCTCCATGACCCCTTTCATCAAAATTCTCCATGACCATTGTCATCACAATGCTCCATGAGCCCTGTCATTACAATGCTCCCTGACCCCTGTCATCACCATGATCCATGGCCCTTGTCATCACAGTGCTCCTTCGCTCTTGTCGTAACAATGCTCCATGATCCCTGTCATCACAATGATCCATGATTCCTTTCATCACAATTCTCCTTTTCCCCTTTCATCACAGTGATCCCTGGAGCTTGTCAAAACAATGCTCCTCGATTCCCTGTAATCACAATGATCCATGACCCCTTTGATGACAATGCTCCATTACCCCACTAATCACAATGATCCATGGTGATTGTCATCACAATGCTCCATGAACCTTGTCATCACAATGCTCCAGGTCGTTGTAATCACAATATTCCATGACCCCTTTCACCACAAAGCTCCAAGATCCCTGTCATCACAATGCCCCATGACTCCTATCATCACAATGCTCCATGGCACTTGTCCTCACAATGCTCCATGACCCCTGTCATCACAATGCTCCATAGCGCTTTTCATCACAATCCTCCATGACCACTTTCATCACAATGCTCCATGACCACTATCATCACAATGCCCCATGAACTCTGTCATCACAATGCTCCATGGCCCTTGTCATCACAATTCTCCATGACCCCTGTCATCACAATGCTCCATGGCCCTTGTCATCACAATGCTCCATGCACTTATCATCACAATTCTCCATGACACTTGTCATCACAGTGCTCCATGGCGCTTGTCATCACAATGATCCAGATCCTTAGTTCCTGTGTTGGGAGTAGTATCATTGCCTCAATTAGGGAAAATGTCAGTGACTGAGTTGGGAGTAGTGTGAGGGCCCTTGTTAGGGACACTGTCAGTGACTGATTTAGCTGTAGTGTCAGGGTTTTAGTTACGTACACTGTCAGAGCCTGAGTTGGGAATAGTGTCAGGGCCTTTGTTATGGACTGTGTCATTGCCTGAGTTAGGAGTGGTGTCAGTGCCTTAGTTAGGGGTAGCATCAGTGCCTTCGTTAGGTATTGTATCAGCGCCTCAGTTAGGAATAGATTCAGGGCCTTATTTTGGGACAGTGTCAGTGCCTGAGTTAGGAGTTTTGTCGGCCTTAGTTAGGGACCTTTTCAGGGCCTGAGTTAGGAGTAATGTCAGGGCCTTCCTTAGGTATTGTATCAGTGCCTGAGTTAGGAATAGTGTCAAGGCCTTAGTTAGGGACATTGCCAGGGCATGATTTAGGAGGAGTGTTAGGGTGTGAGTTATGAACAATGTCAGGGCCTTAGTTAGTGACTGTGTCAGTTCCTGAGTTAGGAGTAGAGTCAGGGCCTAAGTTAGAGACAGTGCCAGTGCTGAGTTCGTAGTAGTATCAGGGCCTTAGTTAGAGACAGTGTCAGGGCCTGAGTTAGGAGTAGTGTTAGAGGCTTTGTTAGGGACAGTGTCAGTGCCTGAGTTAAGTGTAGCGTCACAGCTTTAGTTAGGGCCAGTGTCCGGGCCTTAGTTAAGACCAGTGTCAGGGCCTATGATAGGAATCAGATCAGGGCCTGTGTTACGAGTAGTGCCAGGGACATAGTTAAGGACAGTGTCAGGGCCTGAGTCCTGACTTATTCCTAACTTTCCTCACTAAGGATTTTTGACACTACTGCTAATTCAGGTCCTGATAATATCCCTTACTAAGGCCCTGACCTTTTCCCTGGCTAAGGCCCTGAACTTATCCTAAGTCAGGCCCTGATACTTTCCCTAACAATGGCCCTGGCACTACACTTAACTTAGGCCCCGAAATGATACCTAACAAAGGCTCTGTTGCTAGTCCAAACTAAAGCCCTAAAATTGGTCTTAAATAAGGCCTTGACACTAATCCTAACTCAGGCCCTAACACTGTCCCTAGCTAAGGCCCTGACAGTACGCCTAACTCAGGCCCTCATACGATTCCTAACAATGTCTCTGATGCTAGTCCAAACTAAGGTCCTGAAATTGGACCTAAATAAGGCCTTGACACGAATCGTAACTCAGGCCCTAGCACTGTCCCTAACTAGGTCTCTGACAGTACACCTAAGTCAGACCCTGACACTGTCCCTAAGCAAGGCCCTGACACTACTCCTAACTCAGTCCCTTACACTGTATCTAACAAAGTCACTGCTGCTAGGCCTAACTCAGGCCCTCAAAGTGTCTGTAAGTAAGGCCCTGCTGCCATCACTATGTAAAGTCAAGTCCTGATATTATCCTGAGCTAATATCCTGACCTATGTCTTTCCAAGGTCCTGAAACTGTCCCAAAGTAAGCCCTAATGCTGTCCATAAGTGAAGACCTGAGGCTGTCCCTAACTCAGGCCCTGAAGCTTTCCTTAACTGAAGCCTTGAAGCTGTGACTAACTCAGGCCCTGATCATGTATTTCACGAAGACCTTAATGCTGATCCAGCAAAGACGCTGATGCTGCTCCAAAGTCATGCCCTGACAGTGTGCCCAGCAAAGGGCCTGATGCTAGGCCTCACTCAGGCCCTGTCGCTCTCCCGAAGTCAGGCCCTGACACTGTCACTAAGTAAGGCCCTGACTCTACTCCTAACTCAGTCCCGTAAAGTGTGCCTAACAAAGGCTCTGATGCTAGTCGTAACTCAGGGCCTGACACTGTCTCTAACTAAGGGCTGCTGCCATCAATGTCTAAAGTCCTGACATTATCCGGAGCTAATATCCTGACCCATGTCTTACCAAGGTCCTGAAACTCCCCCAAAGTAAGCCCTGACGCTGTCCCTAAGTGAGGCCCTGCAGCTTTCCCTAACTAACTCAGGCCTTGATTCTGTGACTAACTCAGACCATGGTCATATATTTAACTAAGACCCTAAGGCTGATCCAACAGAGGCCCTGAGGCTGCTCCTAAGTCATGCCCTGACAGTGTCCCCAGCTAAGGGTCTGATACTAGGACTCACTCAGACCCTATCGCTCTCCCTAAGTCAGGCTCTGATGCTGTCCCTACCTGAAGCCCTAACACTGGTTCTGAATAAGGCCCTGAGAGTCTCAGTAACAAAGGTCTTCACACTATCCTTAGGTCATTTCCTGACACTATCCCTACATGTTAAACTGACACTGTCACTAGCTAATGTCCTGCCTCTTATGCTAACTGAAGCCCTTAGGCTGTGCCTGCCTCAGGCACTGAATTTAGTCCCAAGACCGTGAAACTGTCCCGAACTAAGGCCTAGATGCTCGTCCTACATCTGGCCCTGACACTGTCCCTAACTAAGGCCCTAACACTATTGCTAACTGAGGACCTGACACTGGACCTATCAGGGGCCCGCTACTCCTAACTAACGCCTTGACACTGTCCCTTACTTAGGCCCTGCTACCATCAATATCTAAAGTCCTGACATTATCCTGAGCTAATATCCTAACTCATCTCTTACCAAGGTCCTGAAACTCTCCCTAAGGAAGCCCTGATGCTCTCCCTAAGTGAGGCCTTGAGGCTGTCCCTAACAGAGGCCCTGATAATATCTTTAACATAGCCCCTGAGGCTGATCCTACTTTGGCTCTTATGTTGCTCCTAAGTCATGCCCTGACACTGTCCCTAGCTAAGGCCCTGACGCTAGGCCTCACTCAGGCCCTGTCGCTCTCCCTAAGTCAGGCTCTGACGCTGTCCCTACCCGAAGCCCTGACACTCACTGGTCCTTAATTAGGCCCTGATGCTCTAAGTAACCAAGGTCTTGACACTATCCCTAGGTCATTTCCTGAAACTATCCCTAGATCTTAACCTAACCTTCTCTTTAGCTAATATCGAGATTAGCTAAAGAGATTCTTTAGAACGAGATTCTTTCATCTTTTGAATATGGTTTTCTTAAAAACATAATTTTATAGTGTTACTAACTTTAAACAAAATGTACTCAACTGCTGTGGAATAGTCCTTCATAGGAGCGTGCATGGTTCACTTCTGCATCTGCTTGTGGTGGTGTTCAAGTTGCTTTCAGCTGTAGATCCTCTTATGCTAGCTAAATCTGTGATTCTGTCCCTAAATGAGGCCCTGAATTTAGGTCCGAGGCCGTGAACCTGTCCCTAACTGAGGCCTGGAAGCGCGTCCTAACGCAGGTCCTGACACTGTCCCTAACTAAGGCCCTGACACTACACCTAACTCCGTCACTGACAGTGTACCTAACAAAGGCTCTGATGCTAGTCCTAACTTAGGCCTGACACTGCCTCTAACTAAGGCCCTGATGCCGTCAATATCTGAACACCTGACATTATCCTGAGCTAATATCCTGACCCATGTCTTACCAAGGTCCTGAAACTTTCCCAAAGTAAGCCCTGACGCTGTCCCTAAGTGAGACCTTGAGGCTGTTCCTAACAGAGGCCTTGATAATATCTTTAACGAAGACCCTAATGCTGATCGTACAGAGGCCTTTATGCTGCTCCTAAGTCATGCCCTGATACTGTCCCTTACTCAGGCCCCAGGCCTCTGTTGCTGTACCTTTGTCAGGCGCTAACGCTGTCCGTACATCAAGCCCTGGCACTGGTCCTGATTAAGGCCCTCACGCTGCTGCTAACTAAGGCCCTGAGGCTCTCAATGACTAAGGTCTTCTCGTTATCCCTTGGTCATTTCCTTTCACTGTCTCTGGCCTGGAACCTGACTCTGTCCCGAGATAATCTCCTGCATCTTATGCTGACTGAAACCCTAATGCTCTCCCTAACTACGGCCCTGACTACGCCTAACTAAGGCCATGACACTGTCTCTAACAAAGGCCCAGAATCTGTCCCTAATATAGGCCCTGCTGCCAGCAATAACTAAAATCCTGACACTCTCCTGAGATAATATCCTGACCCATTTCTAACCAAGGTCTTGACACTCTCCCTAAGAAAGCCCTGTCACTGTCTTTAAGTGAAGACCTGAGGCTGTCCGTAACTCAGGCCCTGAAGCTTTCCCTAACTGAGGCCTTGACGCTGTGACTAACTAGGGCTCTGCTCATCTTTAACTAAGAGCCTAAAGCTGATCCAACAAAGGCACTGATAGTGCTCCTACGTCACTCCCTGACAGTGTCCCCAGATGAGGGCCTGACATTAGGCCTCACTCAGACCCTGTCGCTCTCCCTAAGTCAGGCCCTGATACTGTCCCTAGCTGAAGCCCTAACACTGGTTCTGAATAAGGCCCTGATATTCTCAGTAACAGAGGTCTTCACACTATCTTTAGGTCATTTCCTGACACGATTCCTAGCCTTCACCCTAACCCTGTCCCGAGTTACTATCCTACGTCTTATGCTAACTAAAGACCTTATGCTGTGCCTACCTCAGGCACTGAATTTAGTCCCAAGACCGCTAGACTGTCCCTCACTAGGCTCCATGCCCTTATCGTCACAATGTTCCATGACCACTGTCATCACAATGCTCCACGCCCTTATCATCACAATGCCCCATGACCCCTGTCATCACAATGCTCCATGACCCCTTCCATCACAATGCTCCGTGACCCCTTTCATCAAAATGCGCCATGACCATTGTCATCACAATGCTCCATGACCCCTGGCATCCCAAAGCTCCATGACCACTCTCATCGCAATGCTTCATGACCCTTGTCATTGCAATGCTACATACCATTGTCATCACAATGCTCCATACCCCATGTCATCACATTGGCCCATGACCCTTGTCTCACAATGTTCCATGCTCTTGTGATCATAATGCTCCATGCCCCCTGTCATCACAATGCCCCGTGACTCCTATCATCACAATGCTCCATGTCCCCTGTCATCACAATGCTCCATGACCCCGGTCATCACAGTGCTCCATTACCCTTGTCATCACAATGCTCCAGGTCCCCTGTCATTCACAAAGCCAAATGACCCTTGTCTTCACAATGCTTCATGGCCCTTGTCCTCACAATGCCCCATGACCCCTATCATCAAATTGCTCCATGTCCCCGTTTATCACAATGCTCTAAATTACACCTGTAATCACAGTGCTCCATAACACTTTTCCTCACAATGCTCCATGCCCCTTTTCATCACAATGAGCCATGAAAACTTTCATCAGAATGTTCCATTACCCCTGTCTAATGTCCGCTTACATCACAATGCATCACAATTACCCCTGTAATCACAGTGCTCCATAACCGCTTTCATCACAATGCTCCATTAATCCTTTCATCGCACTGCTCTATGACTTTGTCATCACAATGTTCCATGCCCTTCTCATCACAATGCTCCATGGCCTTTGTCATCACAATGCTCCATGTTCAATGTAATCATAGTGCTCCACGACCCCTGTCATCACAATGTTCCATGAGACATTTCATCACAAACTCCATGACGCTCGTCATCACAATGCTCCATGGCACTTTGCATCACAATGCTCCATGACCACATTCAGCACAGTGGTCCATGAACCTTATCATCACAATATTCCATGGCTCTTGCCATCAAAATGCCCCATGGCGCTTGTCATCACAATGCTCCATGACCCCTTGTCATCGCAATGCACCATGGCCCCATTCATCACAATGCTCCCAGACATCTTTCATCACAATTCTCCATGAGCACTTTCATCACAATGCTCCACGTGCCTTGTTCATCACAATGCTCCATGACACCTTTTCATCACAATGCTCCATGACCATTTTCATCACAAGTCTCCATGCCCTTATCATCACAGTGCTCCATGAACCCTTTCATCACAATGCTCCATGGCCCTTCTCATCACAATGCCCCATGACCCCTTCCATCACAATGCTCCATGACCCCTTTCATCAAAATGCGCCATGAACATTGTCATAAGAAAGCTCCATGACCACGTTCATCACAATGCTCCATGACCCCTTTCCTTATAATGCTGATGGCTCTTGTCATCACAAAGCTCCATGGCGCTTGTCATCACAAGGCTCCATGACCACTGTAATCACAATGATCCATGACCCCTTTGATAACAATTCTCCATGACCCCTTTCCTCACAATGATCCTTGGCACTTGTCATCACAATGCTCCATGATCCCGGTAATCACAATGATCCTTGACCACTTTCATCACAATGTTCCATGGCCGCTTTCATCACAAGTCTCCATGCCCTTATCATCACAGTGCTCCATGAACCCTTTCATCACAATGCTCCATGGCCCTTCTCATCACAATGCCCCATGACCCCTTCCATCACAATGCTCCATGACCCCTTTCATCAAAATGCGCCATGAACATTGTCATAAGAAAGCTCCATGACCACGTTCATCACAATGCTCCATGACCCCTTCCCTTATAATGCTGATGGCTCTTGTCATCACAAAGCTCCATGGCGCTTGTCATCACAAGGCTCCATGACCACTGTAATCACAATGATCCATGACCCCTTTGATAACAATTCTCCATGACCCCTTTCCTCACAATGATCCTTGGCACTTGTCATCACAATGCTCCATAACCCCTGTCATCACAATGCCCCATGACCCATTTCCCCACAATGCTCCCTGAGCCATGTCATCACAATGCTACTTGTCTTTCTCATTACAATGCTCCATGTCCCCTATCATCAGTCTTCCATGACCTGTTTAATCACAACTCTCCTTAACACTTTTCTCATAATACTCCATGCCATTGTCATCACAAAGTTTCATGCCCCCTGTCACCACAATGCTCCAAGCCCACTCTCAACACAATGCTCCATGAGACTTGTCTCACAATGCTCCATGCCCTTTTCAACACAGTGCTCCATGCCCCCTTTCATTACAATGTTCCATGCCCCCTGTCATCACAAGGCTCCATGCCCTTATCATCACAATGCTCCATGACACCTGTCTTCGCAATGTTCCACGCACTTATCATCACAATACTCCTTGACCCTTGTCTAAAATGGTACATGGCGGTGACGTCACAATGTTCCATGCACCCTGTCATTACAAGGCTCCATGACACTTGTCATCACAATGTTACATGGCCCCTATCATACAAAATGCCATATGACCACTTTCATCACAATGCTCCAAGGCCCCTGTCATCAAAATGCCCCATGAACCCAGTCATCACAATGCTCCAGGCCCCCTGTCATCACAATGAGCCATGACACCTTTCATCACAATGCCCCATAACCACTGTCATCACAATGATCCATGGCCCTTGTCATCACAATGCTCCCTGGTGCATGTCATCACAAAGATCCATGACCACTTTCAGCACAATGCTCCATGACCCCTTTCATCAAAATTTTCCATGACCATTGTCATCACAATGCTCCATGAGCCCTGTCATTACAATGCTCCCTGATCCCTGTCATCACCATGATCCATGGCCCTTGTCATCACAGTGCTCCTTTGCTCTTTTCGTAACAATGCTCCATGATCCCTGTCATCACAATGATCCATGATTACTTTCATCACAATTCTCCTTTTCCCCTTCCATCACAATGATCCCTGGAGCTTGTCAAAACAATGCTCCTCGATTCCCTGTAATCACAATGCCCCATGTCCCCTTTCATCACAATGCTCCCAGTCATCTTTAATCACAATTCTCCATGACCACTTTCATCACAATTCTCCACGTGCCCTGTTCATCACAATGCTCCATGACCCCTTTTCATCACAATGCTCCATGACCATTTTCATCACAAGGCTCCATGCTCTTATCATCACAGTGCTCCATGAACCCTTTCATCACAATGCTCCATGGCCCTTCTCATCACAATGCCCCATGACCCCTTCCATCACAATGCTCCATGACCCCTTTCATCAAAATGCGCTACGAACATTGTCATAAGAAAGCTCCATGACCAAGTTCATCACAATGCTCCATGACCCCTTTCCTTACAATTCTCCATGGCCCTTGTCATCACAAAGCTCCAGGGCGCTTGTCATCACAAGGCTCCATGACCACTGTAATCACAATGATCCATGACCCCTTTGATAACAATTCTCTATTACCCCTTTCCTCACAATGAGCCTGGCGCTTGTCATCACAATGCTCCATGATCCCTGTAATAACAATGATCCTTGACCCCTTTCATCACAATGTTCCATGGCCGCTTTCATCACAATGCTCCATAACCCCTGTCATCACAATGCCCCATGACCCATTTCCCCACAATGTTCCCTGAGCCATGTCATCACAATGCTACTTGTCTTTGTCATTACAATGCTCCATGTCCCCTGTAATCAGAGTCTTCCATGACCCCTTTCATCACAACTCTCCTTAACACTTTTCTCACAATGCTCCATGCCATTGTCATCACAAAGTTTCATGCCCCCTCTCACCACAATGCTCCAAGCCCACTCTCAACACAATGCTCCATGAGACTTGCCTCACAATGCTCCATGCTCTTTTCATCAAAGTGCTCCATGCCCCCTGTCATCACAATGCTCCATGCCCCCTTTCATTACAATGTTCCATGCCCCATGTCATCACAAGGCTCCATGCCCTTATCATCACAATGCTCCATGACACCTGTCTTAGCAATGTTCCACGCACTTATCATCACAATACTCCTTGACCCCTGTCTAAAATGCTACATGGCGGTGACATCACAATGTTCCATGCACCCTGTCATTACAAGGCTCCATGACACTTGTCATCACAATGTTCCATGGCCCCTATCATTCAAAATGCCATATGACCAATTTCATCACAATGCTCCAAGGCCCTTTTCATCACAATGCCCCATGAACCCTGTCATCACAATGCTCCAGGCCCCCTGTCATCACAATGAGCCATGACACCTTTCATCACAATGCTCCATAACCACTGTCATCACAATGATCCATGGCCCTTGTCATCACAATGCTCCATGGCCCTTGTCATCACAATTCTCCATGACCCCTGTCATCACAATGCTCCATGGCCCTTGTCATCACAATGCTCCATGCACTTATCATCACAATTCTCCATGACACTTGTCATCACAGTGCTCCATGGCGCTTGTCATCACAATGATCCAGATCCTTAGTTCCTGTGTTGGGAGTAGTATCATTGCCTCAATTAGGGAAAATGTCAGTGACTGAGTTGGGAGTAGTGTGAGGGCCCTTGTTAGGGACACTGTCAGTGACTGATTTAGCTGTAGTGTCAGGGTTTTAGTTACGTACACTGTCAGAGCCTGAGTTGGGAATAGTGTCAGGGCCTTTGTTATGGACTGTGTCATTGCCTGAGTTAGGAGTGGTGTCAGTGCCTTAGTTAGGGGTAGCATCAGTGCCTTCGTTAGGTATTGTATCAGCGCCTCAGTTAGGAATAGATTCAGGGCCTTATTTTGGGACAGTGTCAGTGCCTGAGTTAGGAGTTTTGTCGGCCTTAGTTAGGGACCTTTTCAGGGCCTGAGTTAGGAGTAATGTCAGGGCCTTCCTTAGGTATTGTATCAGTGCCTGAGTTAGGAATAGTGTCAAGGCCTTAGTTAGGGACATTGCCAGGGCATGATTTAGGAGGAGTGTTAGGGTGTGAGTTATGAACAATGTCAGGGCCTTAGTTAGTGACTGTGTCAGTTCCTGAGTTAGGAGTAGAGTCAGGGCCTAAGTTAGAGACAGTGCCAGTGCTGAGTTCGTAGTAGTATCAGGGCCTTAGTTAGAGACAGTGTCAGGGCCTGAGTTAGGAGTAGTGTTAGAGGCTTTGTTAGGGACAGTGTCAGTGCCTGAGTTAAGTGTAGCGTCACAGCTTTAGTTAGGGCCAGTGTCCGGGCCTTAGTTAAGACCAGTGTCAGGGCCTATGATAGGAATCAGATCAGGGCCTGTGTTACGAGTAGTGCCAGGGACATAGTTAAGGACAGTGTCAGGGCCTGAGTCCTGACTTATTCCTAACTTTCCTCACTAAGGATTTTTGACACTACTGCTAATTCAGGTCCTGATAATATCCCTTACTAAGGCCCTGACCTTTTCCCTGGCTAAGGCCCTGAACTTATCCTAAGTCAGGCCCTGATACTTTCCCTAACAATGGCCCTGGCACTACACTTAACTTAGGCCCCGAAATGATACCTAACAAAGGCTCTGTTGCTAGTCCAAACTAAAGCCCTAAAATTGGTCTTAAATAAGGCCTTGACACTAATCCTAACTCAGGCCCTAACACTGTCCCTAGCTAAGGCCCTGACAGTACGCCTAACTCAGGCCCTCATACGATTCCTAACAATGTCTCTGATGCTAGTCCAAACTAAGGTCCTGAAATTGGACCTAAATAAGGCCTTGACACGAATCGTAACTCAGGCCCTAGCACTGTCCCTAACTAGGTCTCTGACAGTACACCTAAGTCAGACCCTGACACTGTCCCTAAGCAAGGCCCTGACACTACTCCTAACTCAGTCCCTTACACTGTATCTAACAAAGTCACTGCTGCTAGGCCTAACTCAGGCCCTCAAAGTGTCTGTAAGTAAGGCCCTGCTGCCATCACTATGTAAAGTCCTGATATTATCCTGAGCTAATATCCTGACCTATGTCTTTCCAAGGTCCTGAAACTGTCCCAAAGTAAGCCCTAATGCTGTCCATAAGTGAAGACCTGAGGCTGTCCCTAACTCAGGCCCTGAAGCTTTCCTTAACTGAAGCCTTGAAGCTGTGACTAACTCAGGCCCTGATCATGTATTTCACGAAGACCTTAATGCTGATCCAGCAAAGACGCTGATGCTGCTCCAAAGTCATGCCCTGACAGTGTGCCCAGCAAAGGGCCTGATGCTAGGCCTCACTCAGGCCCTGTCGCTCTCCCGAAGTCAGGCCCTGACACTGTCACTAACTAAGGCCCTGACTCTACTCCTAACTCAGTCCCGTAAAGTGTACCTAACAAAGGCTCTGATGCTAGTCGTAACTCCGGGCATGACACTGTCTCTAACTAAGGGCTGCTGCCATCAATATCTAAAGTCCTGACATTATCCGGAGCTAATATCCTGACCCATGTCTTACCAAGGTCCTGAAACTCCACCAAAGTAAGCCCTGACGCTGTCCCTAAGTGAGGCCCTGCAGCTTTCCCTAACTAACTCAGGCCTTGATTCTGTGACTAACTCAGACCATGGTCATATATTTAACTAAGACCCTAAGGCTGATCCAACAGAGGCCCTGAGGCTGCTCCTAAGTCATGCCCTGACAGTGTCCCCAGCTAAGGGTCTGATACTAGGACTCACTCAGACCCTATCGCTCTCCCTAAGTCAGGCTCTGATGCTGTCCCTACCTGAAGCCCTAACACTGGTTCTGAATAAGGCCCTGAGAGTCTCAGTAACAAAGGTCTTCACACTATCCTTAGGTCATTTCCTGACACTATCCCTACATGTTAAACAGACACTGTCACTAGCTAATGTCCTGCCTCTTATGCTAACTGAAGCCCTTAGGCTGTGCCTGCCTCAGGCACTGAATTTAGTCCCAAGACCGTGAAACTGTCCCGAACTAAGGCCTAGATGCTCGTCCTACATCTGGCCCTGACACTGTCCCTAACTAAGGCCCTAACACTATTGCTAACTGAGGACCTGACACTGGACCTATCAGGGGCCCGCTACTCCTAACTAACGCCTTGACACTGTCCCTTACTTAGGCCCTGCTACCATCAATATCTAAAGTCCTGACATTATCCTGAGCTAATATCCTAACTCATCTCTTACCAAGGTCCTGAAACTCTCCCTAAGGAAGCCCTGATGCTCTCCCTAAGTGAGGCCTTGAGGCTGTCCCTAACAGAGGCCCTGATAATATCTTTAACATAGCCCCTGAGGCTGATCCTACTTTGGCTCTTATGTTGCTCCTAAGTCATGCCCTGACACTGTCCCTAGCTAAGGCCCTGACGCTAGGCCTCACTCAGGCCCTGTCGCTCTCCCTAAGTCAGGCTCTGACGCTGTCCCTACCCGAAGCCCTGACACTCACTGGTCCTTAATTAGGCCCTGATGCTCTAAGTAACCAAGGTCTTGACACTATCCCTAGGTCATTTCCTGAAACTATCCCTAGATCTTAACCTAACCTTCTCTTTAGCTAATATCGAGATTAGCTAAAGAGATTCTTTAGAACGAGATTCTTTCATCTTTTGAATATGGTTTTCTTAAAAACATAATTTTATAGTGTTACTAACTTTAAACAAAATGTACTCAACTGCTGTGGAATAGTCCTTCATAGGAGCGTGCATGGTTCACTTCTGCATCTGCTTGTGGTGGTGTTCAAGTTGCTTTCAGCTGTAGATCCTCTTATGCTAGCTAAATCTGTGATTCTGTCCCTAAATGAGGCCCTGAATTTAGGTCCGAGGCCGTGAACCTGTCCCTAACTGAGGCCTGGAAGCGCGTCCTAACGCAGGTCCTGACACTGTCCCTAACTAAGGCCCTGACACTACACCTAACTCCGTCACTGACAGTGTACCTAACAAAGGCTCTGATGCTAGTCCTAACTTAGGCCTGACACTGCCTCTAACTAAGGCCCTGCTGCCGTCAATATCTGAACACCTGACATTATCCTGAGCTAATATCCTGACCCATGTCTTACCAAGGTCCTGAAACTTTCCCAAAGTAAGCCCTGACGCTGTCCCTAAGTGAGACCTTGAGGCTGTTCCTAACAGAGGCCTTGATAATATCTTTAACGAAGACCCTAATGCTGATCGTACAGAGGCCTTTATGCTGCTCCTAAGTCATGCCCTGATACTGTCCCTTACTCAGGCCCCAGGCCTCTGTTGCTGTACCTTTGTTAGGCGCTAACGCTGTCCGTACATCAAGCCCTGGCACTGGTCCTGATTAAGGCCCTCACGCTGCTACTAACTAAGGTCCTGAGGCTCTCAATGACTAAGGTCTTCTCGTTATCCCTTGGTCATTTCCTTTCACTATCTCTGGCCTGGAACCTGACTCTGTCCCGAGATAATCTCCTGCATCTTATGCTGACTGAAACCCTAATGCTCTCCCTAACTACGGCCCTGACTACGCCTAACTAAGGCCATGACACTGTCTCTAACAAAGGCCCAGAATCTGTCCCTAATATAGGCCCTGCTGCCAGCAATAACTAAAATCCTGACACTCTCCTGAGATAATATCCTGACCCATTTCTAACCAAGGTCTTGACACTCTCCCTAAGAAAGCCCTGTCACTGTCTTTAAGTGAAGACCTGAGGCTGTCCGTAACTCAGGCCCTGAAGCTTTCCCTAACTGAGGCCTTGACGCTGTGACTAACTAGGGCTCTGCTCATGTTTAACTAAGAGCCTAAAGCTGATCCAACAAAGGCACTGATAGTGCTCCTACGTCACTCCCTGACAGTGTCCCCAGCTGAGGGCCTGACATTAGGCCTCACTCAGACCCTGTCGCTCTCCCTAAGTCAGGCCCTGATACTGTCCCTAGCTGAAGCCCTAACACTGGTTCTGAATAAGGCCCTGATATTCTCAGTAACAGAGGTCTTCACACTATCTTTAGGTCATTTCCTGACACGATTCCTAGCCTTCACCCTAACCCTGTCCCGAGTTACTATCCTACATCTTATGCTAACTAAAGACTTTATGCTGTGCCTACCTCAGGCACTGAATTTAGTCCCAAGACCGCTAGACTGTCCCTCACTAGGCTCCATGCCCTTATCGTCACAATGTTCCATGACCACTGTCATCACAATGCTCCACGCCCTTATCATCACAATGCCCCATGACCCCTGTCATCACAATGCTCCATGACCCCTTCCATCACAATGCTCCGTGACCCCTTTCATCAAAATGCGCCATGACCATTGTCATCACAATGCTCCATGACCCCTGGCATCCCAAAGCTCCATGACCACTCTCATCGCAATGCTTCATGACCCTTGTCATTGCAATGCTACATACCATTGTCATCACAATGCTCCATACCCCATGTCATCACATTGGCCCATGACCCTTGTCTCACAATGTTCCATGCTCTTGTGATCATAATGCTCCATGCCCCCTGTCATCACAATGCCCCGTGACTCCTATCATCACAATGCTCCATGTCCCCTGTCATCACAATGCTCCATGACCCCGGTCATCACAGTGCTCCATTACCCTTGTCATCACAATGCTCCAGGTCCCCTGTCATTCACAAAGCCAAATGACCCTTGTCTTCACAATGCTTCATGGCCCTTGTCCTCACAATGCCCCATGACCCCTATCATCAAATTGCTCCATGTCCCCGTTTATCACAATGCTCTAAATTACACCTGTAATCACAGTGCTCCATAACACTTTTCCTCACAATGCTCCATGCCCCTTTTCATCACAATGAGCCATGAAAACTTTCATCAGAATGTTCCATTACCCCTGTCTAATGTCCGCTTACATCACAATGCATCACAATTACCCCTGTAATCACAGTGCTCCATAACCGCTTTCATCACAATGCTCCATTAATCCTTTCATCGCACTGCTCTATGACTTTGTCATCACAATGTTCCATGCCCTTCTCATCACAATGCTCCATGGCCTTTGTCATCACAATGCTCCATGTTCAATGTAATCATAGTGCTCCACGACCCCTGTCATCACAATGTTCCATGAGACATTTCATCACAAACTCCATGACGCTCGTCATCACAATGCTCCATGGCACTTTGCATCACAATGCTCCATGACCACATTCAGCACAGTGGTCCATGAACCTTATCATCACAATATTCCATGGCTCTTGCCATCAAAATGCCCCATGGCGCTTGTCATCACAATGCTCCATGACCCCTTGTCATCGCAATGCACCATGGCCCCATTCATCACAATGCTCCCAGACATCTTTCATCACAATTCTCCATGAGCACTTTCATCACAATGCTCCACGTGCCTTGTTCATCACAATGCTCCATGACACCTTTTCATCACAATGCTCCATGACCATTTTCATCACAAGTCTCCATGCCCTTATCATCACAGTGCTCCATGAACCCTTTCATCACAATGCTCCATGGCCCTTCTCATCACAATGCCCCATGACCCCTTCCATCACAATGCTCCATGACCCCTTTCATCAAAATGCGCCATGAACATTGTCATAAGAAAGCTCCATGACCACGTTCATCACAATGCTCCATGACCCCTTTCCTTATAATGCTGATGGCTCTTGTCATCACAAAGCTCCATGGCGCTTGTCATCACAAGGCTCCATGACCACTGTAATCACAATGATCCATGACCCCTTTGATAACAATTCTCCATGACCCCTTTCCTCACAATGATCCTTGGCACTTGTCATCACAATGCTCCATGATCCCGGTAATCACAATGATCCTTGACCACTTTCATCACAATGTTCCATGGCCGCTTTCATCACAAGTCTCCATGCCCTTATCATCACAGTGCTCCATGAACCCTTTCATCACAATGCTCCATGGCCCTTCTCATCACAATGCCCCATGACCCCTTCCATCACAATGCTCCATGACCCCTTTCATCAAAATGCGCCATGAACATTGTCATAAGAAAGCTCCATGACCACGTTCATCACAATGCTCCATGACCCCTTCCCTTATAATGCTGATGGCTCTTGTCATCACAAAGCTCCATGGCGCTTGTCATCACAAGGCTCCATGACCACTGTAATCACAATGATCCATGACCCTTTTGATAACAATTCTCCATGACCCCTTTCCTCACAATGATCCTTGGCACTTGTCATCACAATGCTCCATAACCCCTGTCATCACAATGCCCCATGACCCATTTCCCCACAATGCTCCCTGAGCCATGTCATCACAATGCTACTTGTCTTTCTCATTACAATGCTCCATGTCCCCTATCATCAGTCTTCCATGACCCGTTTAATCACAACTCTCCTTAACACTTTTCTCATAATACTCCATGCCATTGTCATCACAAAGTTTCATGCCCCCTGTCACCACAATGCTCCAAGCCCACTCTCAACACAATGCTCCATGAGACTTGTCTCACAATGCTCCATGCCCTTTTCAACACAGTGCTCCATGCCCCCTTTCATTACAATGTTCCATGCCCCCTGTCATCACAAGGCTCCATGCCCTTATCATCACAATGCTCCATGACACCTGTCTTCGCAATGTTCCACGCACTTATCATCACAATACTCCTTGACCCTTGTCTAAAATGGTACATGGCGGTGACGTCACAATGTTCCATGCACCCTGTCATTACAAGGCTCCATGACACTTGTCATCACAATGTTACATGGCCCCTATCATACAAAATGCCATATGACCACTTTCATCACAATGCTCCAAGGCCCCTGTCATCAAAATGCCCCATGAACCCAGTCATCACAATGCTCCAGGCCCCCTGTCATCACAATGAGCCATGACACCTTTCATCACAATGCCCCATAACCACTGTCATCACAATGATCCATGGCCCTTGTCATCACAATGCTCCCTGGTGCATGTCATCACAAAGATCCATGACCACTTTCAGCACAATGCTCCATGACCCCTTTCATCAAAATTTTCCATGACCATTGTCATCACAATGCTCCATGAGCCCTGTCATTACAATGCTCCCTGATCCCTGTCATCACCATGATCCATGGCCCTTGTCATCACAGTGCTCCTTTGCTCTTTTCGTAACAATGCTCCATGATCCCTGTCATCACAATGATCCATGATTACTTTCATCACAATTCTCCTTTTTCCCTTTCATCACAATGATCCCTGGAGCTTGTCAAAACAATGCTCCTCGATTCCCTGTAATCACAATGCCCCATGTCCCCTTTCATCACAATGCTCCCAGTCATCTTTAATCACAATTCTCCATGACCACTTTCATCACAATTCTCCACGTGCCCTGTTCATCACAATGCTCCATGACCCCTTTTCATCACAATGCTCCATGACCATTTTCATCACAAGGCTCCATGCTCTTATCATCACAGTGCTCCATGAACCCTTTCATCACAATGCTCCATGGCCCTTCTCATCACAATGCCCCATGACCCCTTCCATCACAATGCTCCATGACCCCTTTCATCAAAATGCGCTATGAACATTGTCATAAGAAAGCTCCATGACCACGTTCATCACAATGCTCCATGACCCCTTTCCTTACAATTCTCCATGGCCCTTGTCATCACAAAGCTCCAGGGCGCTTGTCATCACAAGGCTCCATGACCACTGTAATCACAATGATCCATGACCCCTTTGATAACAATTCTCTATTACCCCTTTCCTCACAATGAGCCTTGGCGCTTGTCATCACAATGCTCCATGATCCCTGTAATCACAATGATCCTTGACCCCTTTCATCACAATGTTCCATGGCCGCTTTCATCACAATGCTCCATAACCCCTGTCATCACAATGCCCCATGACCCATTTCCCCACAATGTTCCCTGAGCCATGTCATCACAATGCTACTTGTCTTTGTCATTACAATGCTCCATGTCCCCTGTAATCAGAGTCTTCCATGACCCCTTTCATCACAACTCTCCTTAACACTTTTCTCACAATGCTCCATGCCATTGTCATCACAAAGTTTCATGCCCCCTCTCACCACAATGCTCCAAGCCCACTCTCAACACAATGCTCCATGAGACTTGCCTCACAATGCTCCATGCTCTTTTCATCAAAGTGCTCCATGCCCCCTGTCATCACAATGCTCCATGCCCCCTTTCATTACAATGTTCCATGCCCCATGTCATCACAAGGCTCCATGCCCTTATCATCACAATGCTCCATGACACCTGTCTTAGCAATGTTCCACGCACTTATCATCACAATACTCCTTGACCCCTGTCTAAAATGCTACATGGCGGTGACATCACAATGTTCCATGCACCCTGTCATTACAAGGCTCCATGACACTTGTCATCACAATGTTCCATGGCCCCTATCATTCAAAATGCCATATGACCACTTTCATCACAATGCTCCAAGGCCCTTTTCATCACAATGCCCCATGAACCCTGTCATCACAATGCTCCAGGGCCCCTGTCATCACAATGAGCCATGACACCTTTCATCACAATGCTCCATAACCACTGTCATCACAATGATCCATGGCCCTTGTCATCACAATGCTCCCTGGTGCATGTAATCACAAAGATCCATGACCACTTTCAGCACAATGCTCCATGACCCCTTTCATCAAAATTCTCCATGACCATTGTCATCACAATGCTCCATGAGCCCTGTCATTACAATGCTCCCTGACCCCTGTCATCACCATGATCCATGGCCCTTGTCATCACAGTGCTCCTTCGCTCTTGTCGTAACAATGCTCCATGATCCCTGTCATCACAATGATCCATGATTCCTTTCATCACAATTCTCCTTTTCCCCTTTCATCACAGTGATCCCTGGAGCTTGTCAAAACAATGCTCCTCGATTCCCTGTAATCACAATGATCCATGACCCCTTTGATGACAATGCTCCATTACCCCACTAATCACAATGATCCATGGTGATTGTCATCACAATGCTCCATGAACCTTGTCATCACAATGCTCCAGGTCGTTGTAATCACAATATTCCATGACCCCTTTCACCACAAAGCTCCAAGATCCCTGTCATCACAATGCCCCATGACTCCTATCATCACAATGCTCCATGGCACTTGTCCTCACAATGCTCCATGACCCCTGTCATCACAATGCTCCATAGCGCTTTTCATCACAATCCTCCATGACCACTTTCATCACAATGCTCCATGACCACTATCATCACAATGCCCCATGAACTCTGTCATCACAATGCTCCATGGCCCTTGTCATCACAATTCTCCATGACCCCTGTCATCACAATGCTCCATGGCCCTTGTCATCACAATGCTCCATGCACTTATCATCACAATTCTCCATGACACTTGTCATCACAGTGCTCCATGGCGCTTGTCATCACAATGATCCAGATCCTTAGTTCCTGTGTTGGGAGTAGTATCATTGCCTCAATTAGGGAAAATGTCAGTGACTGAGTTGGGAGTAGTGTGAGGGCCCTTGTTAGGGACACTGTCAGTGACTGATTTAGCTGTAGTGTCAGGGTTTTAGTTACGTACACTGTCAGAGCCTGAGTTGGGAATAGTGTCAGGGCCTTTGTTATGGACTGTGTCATTGCCTGAGTTAGGAGTGGTGTCAGTGCCTTAGTTAGGGGTAGCATCAGTGCCTTCGTTAGGTATTGTATCAGCGCCTCAGTTAGGAATAGATTCAGGGCCTTATTTTGGGACAGTGTCAGTGCCTGAGTTAGGAGTTTTGTCGGCCTTAGTTAGGGACCTTTTCAGGGCCTGAGTTAGGAGTAATGTCAGGGCCTTCCTTAGGTATTGTATCAGTGCCTGAGTTAGGAATAGTGTCAAGGCCTTAGTTAGGGACATTGCCAGGGCATGATTTAGGAGGAGTGTTAGGGTGTGAGTTATGAACAATGTCAGGGCCTTAGTTAGTGACTGTGTCAGTTCCTGAGTTAGGAGTAGAGTCAGGGCCTAAGTTAGAGACAGTGCCAGTGCTGAGTTCGTAGTAGTATCAGGGCCTTAGTTAGAGACAGTGTCAGGGCCTGAGTTAGGAGTAGTGTTAGAGGCTTTGTTAGGGACAGTGTCAGTGCCTGAGTTAAGTGTAGCGTCACAGCTTTAGTTAGGGCCAGTGTCCGGGCCTTAGTTAAGACCAGTGTCAGGGCCTATGATAGGAATCAGATCAGGGCCTGTGTTACGAGTAGTGCCAGGGACATAGTTAAGGACAGTGTCAGGGCCTGAGTCCTGACTTATTCCTAACTTTCCTCACTAAGGATTTTTGACACTACTGCTAATTCAGGTCCTGATAATATCCCTTACTAAGGCCCTGACCTTTTCCCTGGCTAAGGCCCTGAACTTATCCTAAGTCAGGCCCTGATACTTTCCCTAACAATGGCCCTGGCACTACACTTAACTTAGGCCCCGAAATGATACCTAACAAAGGCTCTGTTGCTAGTCCAAACTAAAGCCCTAAAATTGGTCTTAAATAAGGCCTTGACACTAATCCTAACTCAGGCCCTAACACTGTCCCTAGCTAAGGCCCTGACAGTACGCCTAACTCAGGCCCTCATACGATTCCTAACAATGTCTCTGATGCTAGTCCAAACTAAGGTCCTGAAATTGGACCTAAATAAGGCCTTGACACGAATCGTAACTCAGGCCCTAGCACTGTCCCTAACTAGGTCTCTGACAGTACACCTAAGTCAGACCCTGACACTGTCCCTAAGCAAGGCCCTGACACTACTCCTAACTCAGTCCCTTACACTGTATCTAACAAAGTCACTGCTGCTAGGCCTAACTCAGGCCCTCAAAGTGTCTGTAAGTAAGGCCCTGCTGCCATCACTATGTAAAGTCAAGTCCTGATATTATCCTGAGCTAATATCCTGACCTATGTCTTTCCAAGGTCCTGAAACTGTCCCAAAGTAAGCCCTAATGCTGTCCATAAGTGAAGACCTGAGGCTGTCCCTAACTCAGGCCCTGAAGCTTTCCTTAACTGAAGCCTTGAAGCTGTGACTAACTCAGGCCCTGATCATGTATTTCACGAAGACCTTAATGCTGATCCAGCAAAGACGCTGATGCTGCTCCAAAGTCATGCCCTGACAGTGTGCCCAGCAAAGGGCCTGATGCTAGGCCTCACACAGGCCCTGTCGCTCTCCCGAAGTCAGGCCCTGACACTGTCACTAACTAAGGCCCTGACTCTACTCCTAACTCAGTCCCGTAAAGTGTACCTAACAAAGGCTCTGATGCTAGTCGTAACTCCGGGCATGACACTGTCTCTAACTAAGGGCTGCTGCCATCAATATCTAAAGTCCTGACATTATCCGGAGCTAATATCCTGACCCATGTCTTACCAAGGTCCTGAAACTCCCCCAAAGTAAGCCCTGACGCTGTCCCTAAGTGAGGCCCTGCAGCTTTCCCTAACTAACTCAGGCCTTGATTCTGTGACTAACTCAGACCATGGTCATATATTTAACTAAGACCCTAAGGCTGATCCAACAGAGGCCCTGAGGCTGCTCCTAAGTCATGCCCTGACAGTGTCCCCAGCTAAGGGTCTGATACTAGGACTCACTCAGACCCTATCGCTCTCCCTAAGTCAGGCTCTGATGCTGTCCCTACCTGAAGCCCTAACACTGGTTCTGAATAAGGCCCTGAGAGTCTCAGTAACAAAGGTCTTCACACTATCCTTAGGTCATTTCCTGACACTATCCCTACATGTTAAACAGACACTGTCACTAGCTAATGTCCTGCCTCTTATGCTAACTGAAGCCCTTAGGCTGTGCCTGCCTCAGGCACTGAATTTAGTCCCAAGACCGTGAAACTGTCCCGAACTAAGGCCTAGATGCTCGTCCTACATCTGGCCCTGACACTGTCCCTAACTAAGGCCCTAACACTATTGCTAACTGAGGACCTGACACTGGACCTATCAGGGGCCCGCTACTCCTAACTAACGCCTTGACACTGTCCCTTACTTAGGCCCTGCTACCATCAATATCTAAAGTCCTGACATTATCCTGAGCTAATATCCTAACTCATCTCTTACCAAGGTCCTGAAACTCTCCCTAAGGAAGCCCTGATGCTCTCCCTAAGTGAGGCCTTGAGGCTGTCCCTAACAGAGGCCCTGATAATATCTTTAACATAGCCCCTGAGGCTGATCCTACTTTGGCTCTTATGTTGCTCCTAAGTCATGCCCTGACACTGTCCCTAGCTAAGGCCCTGACGCTAGGCCTCACTCAGGCCCTGTCGCTCTCCCTAAGTCAGGCTCTGACGCTGTCCCTACCCGAAGCCCTGACACTCACTGGTCCTTAATTAGGCCCTGATGCTCTAAGTAACCAAGGTCTTGACACTATCCCTAGGTCATTTCCTGAAACTATCCCTAGATCTTAACCTAACCTTCTCTTTAGCTAATATCGAGATTAGCTAAAGAGATTCTTTAGAACGAGATTCTTTCATCTTTTGAATATGGTTTTCTTAAAAACATAATTTTATAGTGTTACTAACTTTAAACAAAATGTACTCAACTGCTGTGGAATAGTCCTTCATAGGAGCGTGCATGGTTCACTTCTGCATCTGCTTGTGGTGGTGTTCAAGTTGCTTTCAGCTGTAGATCCTCTTATGCTAGCTAAATCTGTGATTCTGTCCCTAAATGAGGCCCTGAATTTAGGTCCGAGGCCGTGAACCTGTCCCTAACTGAGGCCTGGAAGCGCGTCCTAACGCAGGTCCTGACACTGTCCCTAACTAAGGCCCTGACACTACACCTAACTCCGTCACTGACAGTGTACCTAACAAAGGCTCTGATGCTAGTCCTAACTTAGGCCTGACACTGCCTCTAACTAAGGCCCTGCTGCCGTCAATATCTGAACACCTGACATTATCCTGAGCTAATATCCTGACCCATGTCTTACCAAGGTCCTGAAACTTTCCCAAAGTAAGCCCTGACGCTGTCCCTAAGTGAGACCTTGAGGCTGTTCCTAACAGAGGCCTTGATAATATCTTTAACGAAGACCCTAATGCTGATCGTACAGAGGCCTTTATGCTGCTCCTAAGTCATGCCCTGATACTGTCCCTTACTCAGGCCCCAGGCCTCTGTTGCTGTACCTTTGTTAGGCGCTAACGCTGTCCGTACATCAAGCCCTGGCACTGGTCCTGATTAAGGCCCTCACGCTGCTGCTAACTAAGGCCCTGAGGCTCTCAATGACTAAGGTCTTCTCGTTATCCCTTGGTCATTTCCTTTCACTATCTCTGGCCTGGAACCTGACTCTGTCCCGAGATAATCTCCTGCATCTTATGCTGACTGAAACCCTAATGCTCTCCCTAACTACGGCCCTGACTACGCCTAACTAAGGCCATGACACTGTCTCTAACAAAGGCCCAGAATCTGTCCCTAATATAGGCCCTGCTGCCAGCAATAACTAAAATCCTGACACTCTCCTGAGATAATATCCTGACCCATTTCTAACCAAGGTCTTGACACTCTCCCTAAGAAAGCCCTGTCACTGTCTTTAAGTGAAGACCTGAGGCTGTCCGTAACTCAGGCCCTGAAGCTTTCCCTAACTGAGGCCTTGACGCTGTGACTAACTAGGGCTCTGCTCATGTTTAACTAAGAGCCTAAAGCTGATCCAACAAAGGCACTGATAGTGCTCCTACGTCACTCCCTGACAGTGTCCCCAGCTGAGGGCCTGACATTAGGCCTCACTCAGACCCTGTCGCTCTCCCTAAGTCAGGCCCTGATACTGTCCCTAGCTGAAGCCCTAACACTGGTTCTGAATAAGGCCCTGATATTCTCAGTAACAGAGGTCTTCACACTATCTTTAGGTCATTTCCTGACACGATTCCTAGCCTTCACCCTAACCCTGTCCCGAGTTACTATCCTACATCTTATGCTAACTAAAGACTTTATGCTGTGCCTACCTCAGGCACTGAATTTAGTCCCAAGACCGCTAGACTGTCCCTCACTAGGCTCCATGCCCTTATCGTCACAATGTTCCATGACCACTGTCATCACAATGCTCCACGCCCTTATCATCACAATGCCCCATGACCCCTGTCATCACAATGCTCCATGACCCCTTCCATCACAATGCTCCGTGACCCCTTTCATCAAAATGCGCCATGACCATTGTCATCACAATGCTCCATGACCCCTGGCATCCCAAAGCTCCATGACCACTCTCATCGCAATGCTTCATGACCCTTGTCATTGCAATGCTACATACCATTGTCATCACAATGCTCCATACCCCATGTCATCACATTGGCCCATGACCCTTGTCTCACAATGTTCCATGCTCTTGTGATCATAATGCTCCATGCCCCCTGTCATCACAATGCCCCGTGACTCCTATCATCACAATGCTCCATGTCCCCTGTCATCACAATGCTCCATGACCCCGGTCATCACAGTGCTCCATTACCCTTGTCATCACAATGCTCCAGGTCCCCTGTCATTCACAAAGCCAAATGACCCTTGTCTTCACAATGCTTCATGGCCCTTGTCCTCACAATGCCCCATGACCCCTATCATCAAATTGCTCCATGTCCCCGTTTATCACAATGCTCTAAATTACACCTGTAATCACAGTGCTCCATAACACTTTTCCTCACAATGCTCCATGCCCCTTTTCATCACAATGAGCCATGAAAACTTTCATCAGAATGTTCCATTACCCCTGTCTAATGTCCGCTTACATCACAATGCATCACAATTACCCCTGTAATCACAGTGCTCCATAACCGCTTTCATCACAATGCTCCATTAATCCTTTCATCGCACTGCTCTATGACTTTGTCATCACAATGTTCCATGCCCTTCTCATCACAATGCTCCATGGCCTTTGTCATCACAATGCTCCATGTTCAATGTAATCATAGTGCTCCACGACCCCTGTCATCACAATGTTCCATGAGACATTTCATCACAAACTCCATGACGCTCGTCATCACAATGCTCCATGGCACTTTGCATCACAATGCTCCATGACCACATTCAGCACAGTGGTCCATGAACCTTATCATCACAATATTCCATGGCTCTTGCCATCAAAATGCCCCATGGCGCTTGTCATCACAATGCTCCATGACCCCTTGTCATCGCAATGCACCATGGCCCCATTCATCACAATGCTCCCAGACATCTTTCATCACAATTCTCCATGAGCACTTTCATCACAATGCTCCACGTGCCTTGTTCATCACAATGCTCCATGACACCTTTTCATCACAATGCTCCATGACCATTTTCATCACAAGTCTCCATGCCCTTATCATCACAGTGCTCCATGAACCCTTTCATCACAATGCTCCATGGCCCTTCTCATCACAATGCCCCATGACCCCTTCCATCACAATGCTCCATGACCCCTTTCATCAAAATGCGCCATGAACATTGTCATAAGAAAGCTCCATGACCACGTTCATCACAATGCTCCATGACCCCTTTCCTTATAAT